>NW_027473720.1:0-165816 GCF_050947335.1 Megachile rotundata | reverse complement strand
ATCATATATGCATAATATGGCGAATAATATGAGTTAGATTGATAATAATAAGAGTAATAACTACAGTAATTGTCGTTCTATCGATCATATAAGCATAATAAGGCTAATAATATGAGTTAGAGTGATAATACTAAGAGTAGTGAGTATAGTAATTCTCATTCTATCGATCATATAAGCATAATATGGCTAATAATATGAGTTAGATTGATAATAATAAGAGTAATGAGTATAGTAATTGTAGTTCCATCGATCATTTAAGCATAATATGGCTAATAATATGAGTTAGATTGATAATAATAAGAGTAATGAGTATAGTAATTGTAGTTCTATCGATCATATCTGCATAATATGGTTAATAATATGAGTTAGATTGATAATAATAAGAGTAGTAAGTATAGTATTTGTCGTTCTATCGATAATATAAGCATAATATGGCTAATAATATGAGTTAGATTGATAATACTAAGAGTAGTGAGTATAGTAGTTCTCGTTCTATCGATCATATAAGCATAATATGGCTAATAATATGAGTTAGATTGAGAATAATAAGAGTAATAAGTATAGTAATTGTCGTTCTATCGATCATATAAGCATAATATGGCTAATAATATGAGTTAGATTGATAATAATAACAGTAATAAGTATAGTAATTGTCGTTCTATCGATAATATAACCATAATATGGCTGGTAATATGAGTTAGATTGATAATACTAAGAGTAATGGGTATAGTAATTGTAGTTCTATCGATCATATAAGCAAAATATGGCTAATAATATGAGTTAGATTGATAATACTAAGAGTAGTGAGTATAGTAATTGTCGTTCTATCGATCATATAAGCATAATATGGCTAATAATATGATATAGATTGATAATAATAAGAGTAATAAGTATAGTATTTGTCGTTCTATCGATCATGTAAGCATAATATGGCGAATAATATGAGTTAGATTGATAATAATAAGAGTAATAACTACAGTAATTGTCGTTCTATCGACCATATAAGCATAATAAGGCTAATAATATGAGTTAGAGTGATAATACTAAGAGTAGTGAGTATAGTAATTCTCATTCTATCGATCATATAAGCATAATATGGCTAATAATATGAGTTAGATTGATAATAATAAGAGTAATGAGTATAGTAATTGTAGTTCCATCGATCATTTAAGCATAATATGGCTAATAATATGAGTTAGATTGATAATAATAAGAGTAATGAGTATAGTAATTGTAGTTCTATCGATCATATCTGCATAATATGGTTAATAATATGAGTTAGATTGATAATAATAAGAGTAGTAAGTATAGTATTTGTCGTTCTATCGATAATATAAGCATAATATGGCTAATAATATGAGTTAGATTGATAATACTAAGAGTAGTGAGTATAGTAGTTCTCGTTCTATCGATCATATAAGCATAATATGGCTAATAATATGAGTTAGATTGAGAATAATAAGAGTAATAAGTATAGTCATTGTCGTTCTATCGATCATATAAGCATAATATGGCTAATAATATGAGTTAGATTGATAATAATAACAGTAATAAGTATAGTAATTGTCGTTCTATCGATAATATAACCATAATATGGCTGGTAATATGAGTTAGATTGATAATACTAAGAGTAGTGAGTATAGTAATTCTCGTTCTATCGATCATATAAGCATAATATGGCTAATAATATGAGTTAGATTGATAATAATAAGAGTAATAACTACAGTAATTGTCGTTCTATCGATCATATAAGCATAATAAGGCTAATAATATGAGTTAGAGTGATAATACTAAGAGTAGTGAGTATAGTAATTCTCATTCTATCGATCATATAAGCATAATATGGCTAATAATATGAGTTAGATTGATAATAATAAGAGTAATGGGTATAGTAATTGTAGTTCTATCGATCATATAAGCAAAATATGGCTAATAATATGAGTTAGATTGATAATAATAAGAGTAATAACTACAGTAATTGTCGTTCTATCGATCATATAAGCATAATAAGGCTAATAATATGAGTTAGAGTGATAATACTAAGAGTAGTGAGTATTGTAATTCTCATTCTATCGATCATATAAGCATAATATGGCTAATAATATGAGTTAGATTGATAATAATAAGAGTAATAACTACAGTAATTGTCGTTCTATCGATCATATAAGCATAATAAGGCTAATAATATGAGTTAGAGTGATAATACTAAGAGTAGTGAGTATAGTAATTCTCATTCTATCGATCATATAAGCATAATATGGCTAATAATATTATATAGATTGATAATAATAAGAGTAATAAGTATAGTATTTGTCGTTCTATCGATCATGTAAGCATAATATGGCTAAAAATACGAGTTAGATTGATAATAATAAGAGTAATAAGTATAGTAATTGTCGTTCTATCGATCATTTAAGCATAATATGGCTAATAATATGGATTAGATTGATAATAATAACAGTAATAAGTATAGTAATTGTCGTTCTATCGATAATATAAGCATAATATGGCTAATAATATGAGTTAGATTGATAATACTATGAGTAGTGAGTATAGTAATTCTCGTTCTATCGATCATATAAGCATAATATGGCTAATAATATGAGTTAGATTGATAATAATAAGAGTAATGAGTATAGTAATTGTAGTTCTATCGATCATATCGGCATAATATGGTTAATAATATGAGTTAGATTGATAATAATAACAGTAATAAGTATAGTAATTGTCGTTCTATCGATAATATAACCATAATATGGCTAGTAATATGAGTTAGATTGATAATACTAAGAGTAGTGAGTATAGTAATTCTCGTTCTATCGATAATATAAGCATAATATGGCTAATAATATGAGTTAGATTGATAATACTATGACTAGTGAGTATAGTAATTCTCGTTCTATCGATCATATATGCATAATATGGCTAATAATATGAGTTAGATTGATAATAATAAGAGTAATGAGTATAGTAATTGTAGTTCTATCGATCATATCGGCATAATATGGTTAATAATATGAGTTAGATTCATAATAATAAGAGTAATAAGTATAGTAATTGTCGTTCTATCGATCATATAAGCATAATATGGCTAATAATATGAGTTAGATTGATAATACTAAGAGTAGTGAGTATAGTAATTCTCGTTCTATCGATCATATAAGCATAATATGGCTAATAATATGAGTTAGATTGATAATAATAAGAGTAATGGGTATAGTAATTGTAGTTCTATCGATCATATAAGCAAAATATGGCTAATAATATTAGTTAGATTGATAATAATAAGAGTAATAACTACAGTAATTGTCGTTCTATCGATCATATAAGCATAATAAGGCTAATAATATGAGTTAGAGTGATAATACTAAGAGTAGTGAGTATTGTAATTCTCATTCTATCGATCATATAAGCATAATATGGCTAATAATATGAGTTAGATTGATAATAATAACAGTAATAAGTATAGTAACTGTCGTTCTATCGATAATATAAGCATAATATGGCTAATAATATGAGTTAGATTGATAATACTAAGAGTAGTGAGTATAGTAATTGTCGTTCTATCGATCATATAAGCATAATATGGCTAATAATATGATATAGATTGATAATAATAAGAGTAATAAGTATAGTATTTGTCGTTCTATCGATCATGTAAGCATAATATGGCTAATAATACGAGTTAGATTGATAATAATAAGAGTAATAAGTATAGTAATTGTCGTTCTATCGATAATATAAGCATAATATGGCTAATAATATGAGTTAGATTGATAATACTAAGAGTAGTGAGTATAGTAATTCTCGTTCTATCCATCATATAAGCATAATATGGCTAATAATAAGAGTTAGTATGATAATAATAAGAGTAATGAGTATAGTAATTGTAGTTCTATCGATCATATCGGCATAATATGGTTAATAATATGAGTTAGATTCATAATAATAAGAGTAATAAGTATAGTAATTGTCGTTCTATCGATCATATGAGCATAATATGGCTAATAATATGAGTTAGAGTGATAATACTAAGAGTAGTGAGTATAGTAATTCTCATTCTATCGATCATTTAAGCATAATATGGCTAATAATATGAGTTAGATTGATAATAATAACAGTAATAAGTATAGTAATTGTCGTTCTATCGATAATATAACCATAATATGGCTAATAATATGAGTTAGATTGATAATACTAAGAGTAGTGAGTATAGTAGTTCTCGTTCTGTCGATCATATAAGCATAATATGGCTAATAATATGAGTTAGATTGATAATAATAAGAGTAATAAGTATAGTAATTGTCGTTCTATCGATCATATAAGCATAATATGGCTAATAATATGAGTTAGATTGATAATAATAACAGTAATAAGTATAGTAATTGTCGTTCTATAGATAATATAACCATAATATGGCTAGTAATATGAGTTAGATTGATAATACTAAGAGTAGTGAGTATAGTAATTCTCGTTCTATCGTTCATATAAGCATAATATGGCTAATAATATGAGTTAGATTGATAATAATAAGAGTAATAACTACAGTAATTGTCGTTCTATCGATCATATAAGCATAATAAGGCTAATAATATGAGTTAGAGTGATAATACTAAGAGTAGTGAGTATAGTAATTCTCATTCTATCGATCATATAAGCATAATATGGCTAATAATATGAGTTAGATTGATAATAATAAGAGTAATGGGTATAGTAATTGTAGTTCTATCGATCATATAAGCAAAATATGGCTAATAATATGAGTTAGATTGATAATAATAAGAGTAATAACTACAGTAATTGTCGTTCTATCGATCATATAAGCATAATAAGGCTAATAATATGAGTTAGAGTGATAATACTAAGAGTAGTGAGTATAGTAATTGTCGTTCTATCGATCATATAAGCATAATATGGCTAATAATATGAGTTAGATTGATAATAATAACAGTAATAAGTATAGTAACTGTCGTTCTATCGATAATATAAGCATAATATGGCTAATAATATGAGTTAGATTGATAATACTAAGAGTAGTGAATATAGTAATTGTCGTTCTATCGATCATATAAGCATAATATGGCTAATAATATGATATAGATTGATAATAATAAGAGTAATAAGTATAATATTTGTCGTTCTATCGATCATGTAAGCATAATATGGCTAATAATACGAGTTAGATTGATAATAATAAGAGTAATAAGTATAGTAATTGTCGTTCTATCGATAATATAAGCATAATATGGCTAATAATATGAGTTAGATTGATAATACTAAGAGTAGTGAGTATAGTAATTCTCGTTCTATCGATCATATAAGCATAATATGGCTAATAATATGAGTTAGATTGATAATAATAACAGTAATAAGTATAGTAATTGTCGTTCTATCGATAATATAAGCATAATATGGCTAATAATATGAGTTAGATTGATAATACTAAGAGTAGTGAGTATAGTAATTCTCGTTCTATCCATCATATAAGCATAATATGGCTAATAATAAGAGTTAGTATGATAATAATAAGAGTAATGAGTATAGTAATTGTAGTTCTATCGATCATATCGGCATAATATGGTTAATAATATCAGTTAGATTCATAATAATAAGAGTAATAAGTATAGTAATTGTCGTTCTCTCGATCATATGAGCATAATATGGCTAATAATATGAGTTAGAGTGATAATACTAAGAGTAGTGAGTATAGTAATTCTCATTCTATCGATCATTTAAGCATAATATGGCTAATAATATGAGTTAGATTGATAATAATAACAGTAATAAGTATAGTAATTGTCGTTCTATCGATAATATAACCATAATATGGCTAATAATATGAGTTAGATTGATAATACTAAGAGTAGTGAGTATAGTAATTCTCGTTCTATCGATCATATAAGCATAATACGGCTAATAATATGAGTTAGATTGATAATAATAAGAGTAATAAGTATAGTAATTGTCGTTCTATCGATCATTTAAGCATAATATGGGTAATAATATGAGTCAGATTGATAATAATAACAGTAATAAGTATAGTAATTGTCGTTCTATCGATAATATAAGCATAATATGGCTAATAATATGAGTTAGATTGATCATACTAAGAGTAGTGAGTATAGTAGTTCTCGTTCTATCGATCATATAAGCATAATATGGCTGATAATATGAGTTAGATTGATAATAATAAGAGTAATAAGTATAGTAATTATCGTTCTATCGATCATATAAGCATAATATGGCTAATAATATGAGTTAGATTGATAATAATAACAGTAATAAGTATAGTAATTGTCGTTCTATAGATAATATAACCATAATATGGCTAGTAATATGAGTTAGATTGATAATACTAAGAGTAGTGAGTATAGTAATTCTCGTTCTATCGATCATATAAGCATAATATGGCTAATAATATGAGTTAGATTGATAATAATAAGAGTAATAACTACAGTAATTGTCGTTCTATCGATCATATAAGCATAATAAGGCTAATAATATGAGTTAGAGTGATAATACTAAGAGCAGTGAGTATAGTAATTCTCATTCTATCGATCATATAAGCATAATATGGCTAATAATATGAGTTAGATTGATAATAATGAGAGTAATGGGTATAGTAATTGTAGTTCTATCGATCATATAAGCAAAATATGGCTAATAATATGAGTTAGATTGATAATAATAAGAGTAATAACTACAGTAATTGTCGTTCTATCGATCATATAAGCATAATAAGGCTAATAATATGAGTTAGAGTGATAATACTAAGAGTAGTGAGTATAGTAATTGTCGTTCTATCGATCATATAAGCATAATATGGCTAATAATATGAGTTAGATTGATAATAATAACAGTAATAAGTATAGTAACTGTCGTTCTATCGATAATATAAGCATAATATGGCTAATAATATGAGTTAGATTGATAATACTAAGAGTAGTGAGTATAGTAATTGTCGTTCTATCGATCATATAAGCATAATATGGCTAATAATATGATATAGATTGATAATAATAAGAGTAATAAGTATAGTATTTGTCGTTCTATCGATCATGTAAGCATAATATGGCTAATAATACGAGTTAGATTGATAATAATACGAGTAATAAGTATAGTAATTGTCGTTCTATCGATCATTTAAGCATAATATGGCTAATAATATGAGTTAGATTGATATTAATAACAGTAATAAGTATAGTAATTGTCGTTCTATCGATAATATAAGCATAATATGGCTAATAATATGAGTTAGATTGATAATACTAAGAGTAGTGAGTATAGTAATTCTCGTTCTATCCATCATATAAGCATAATATGGCTAATAATAAGAGTTAGTATGATAATAATAAGAGTAATGAGTATAGTAATTGTAGTTCTATCGATCATATCGGCATAATATGGTTAATAATATCAGTTAGATTCATAATAATAAGAGTAATAAGTATAGTAATTGTCGTTCTCTCGATCATATGAGCATAATATGGCTAATAATATGAGTTAGAGTGATAATACTAAGAGTAGTGAGTATAGTAATTCTCATTCTATCGATCATTTAAGCATAATATGGCTAATAATATGAGTTAGATTGATAATAATAACAGTAATAAGTATAGTAATTGTCGTTCTATCGATAATATAACCATAATATGGCTAATAATATCAGTTAGATTGATAATACTAAGAGTAGTGAGTATAGTAATTCTCGTTCTATCGATCATATAAGCATAATACGGCTAATAATATGAGTTAGATTGATAATAATAAGAGTAATAAGTATAGTAATTGTCGTTCTATCGATCATTTAAGCATAATATGGGTAATAATATGAGTCAGATTGATAATAATAACAGTAATAAGTATAGTAATTGTCGTTCTATCGATAATATAAGCATAATATGGCTAATAATATGAGTTAGATTGATAATACTAAGAGTAGTGAGTATAGTAGTTCTCGTTCTATCGATCATATAAGCATAATATGGCTAATAATATGAGTTAGATTGATAATAATAAGAGTAATAAGTATAGTAATTATCGTTCTATCGATCATATAAGCATAATATGGCTAATAATATGAGTTAGATTGATAATAATAACAGTAATAAGTATAGTAATTGTCGTTCTATAGATAATATAACCATAATATGGCTAGTAATATGAGTTAGATTGATAATACTAAGAGTAGTGAGTATAGTAGTTCTCGTTCTATCGATCATATAAGCATAATATGGCTAATAATATGAGTTAGATTGATAATAATAAGAGTAATAACTACAGTAATTGTCGTTCTATCGATCATATAAGCATAATAAGGCTAATAATATGAGTTAGAGTGATAATACTAAGAGCAGTGAGTATAGTAATTCTCATTCTATCGATCATATAAGCATAATATGGCTAATAATATGAGTTAGATTGATAATAATGAGAGTAATGGGTATAGTAATTGTAGTTCTATCGATCATATAAGCAAAATATGGCTAATAATATGAGTTAGATTGACAATAATAAGAGTAATAACTACAGTAATTGTCGTTCTATCGATCATATAAGCATAATAAGGCTAATAATATGAGTTAGAGTGATAATACTAAGAGTAGTGAGTATAGTAATTGTCGTTCTATCGATCATATAAGCATAATATGGCTAATAATATGAGTTAGATTGATAATAATAACAGTAATAAGTATAGTAACTGTCGTTCTATCGATAATATAAGCATAATATGGCTAATAATATGAGTTAGATTGATAATACTAAGAGTAGTGAGTATAGTAATTGTCGTTCTATCGATCATATAAGCATAATATGGCTAATAATATGATATAGATTGATAATAATAAGAGTAATAAGTATAGTATTTGTCGTTCTATCGATCATGTAAGCATAATATGGCTAATAATACGAGTTAGATTGATAATAATACGAGTAATAAGTATAGTAATTGTCGTTCTATCGATCATTTAAGCATAATATGGCTAATAATATGAGTTAGATTGATATTAATAACAGTAATAAGTATAGTAATTGTCGTTCTATCGATAATATAAGCATAATATGGCTAATAATATGAGTTAGATTGATAATACTATGAGTAGTGAGTATAGTAATTCTCGTTCTATCGATCATATAAGCATAATATGGCTAATAATATGAGTTAGATTGATAATAATAAGAGTAATGAGTATAGTAATTGTAGTTCTATCGATCATATCGGCATAATATGGTTAATAATATGAGTTAGATTCATAATAATAAGAGTAATAAGTATAGTATTTGTCGTTCTATCGATCATGTAAGCATAATATGGCTAATAATACGAGTTAGATTGATAATAATAAGAGTAATAAGTATAGTAATTGTCGTTCTATCGATCATTTAAGCATAATATGGCTAATAATATGAGTTAGATTGATAATAATAACAGTAATAAGTATAGTAATTGTAGTTCTATCGATAATATAAGCATAATATGGCTAATAATATGAGTTAGATTGATAATACTAAGAGTAGTGAGTATAGTAATTCTCGTTCTATCCATCATATAAGCATAATATGGCTAATAATAAGAGTTAGTATGATAATAATAAGAGTAATGAGTGTAGTAATTGTAGTTCTATCGATCATATCGGCATAATATGGTTAATAATATGAGTTAGATTCATAATAATAAGAGTAATAAGTATAGTAATTGTCGTTCTATCGATCATATAAGCATAATATGGCTAATAATATGAGTTAGATTGATAATACTAAGAGTAGTGAGTATAGTAATTCTCGTTCTATCGATCATATAAGCATAATATGGCTAATAATATGAGTTAGATTGATAATAATAACAGTAATAAGTATAGTAATTGTCGTTCTATCGATCATATAAGCATAATAAGGCTAATAATATGAGTTAGAGTGATAATACTAAGAGTAGTGAGTATAGTAATTCTCATTCTATCGATCATATAAGCATAATATGGCTAATAATATGAGTTAGATTGATAATAATAAGAGTAATGGGTATAGTAATTGTCGTTCTATCGATCATATAAGCATAATAAGGCTAATAATATGAGTTAGATTGATAATAATAAGAGTAGTAAGTATAGTATTTGTCGTTCTATCGATCATATAAGCATAATATGGCTAATAATATGAGTTAGATTGATAATAATAAGAGTAATAAGTATAGTAATTGTCGTTCTATCGATCATATAAGCATAATATGGCTAATAATATGAGTTAGATTGATAATAATAAGAGTAATAACTACAGTAATTGTCATTCTATCGATCATATAAGCATAATAAGGCTAATAATATGAGTTAGAGTGATAATACTAAGAGTAGTGAGTATAGTAATTCTCATTCTATCGATCATATAAGCATAATATGGCTAATAATATGAGTTAGATTGATAATAATAAGAGTAATGGGTATAGTAATTGTAGTTCTATCGATCATATAAGCAAAATATGGCTAATAATATGAGTTAGATTGATAATAATAAGAGTAATAACTACAGTAATTGTCGTTCTATCGATCATATAAGCATAATAAGGCTAATAATATGAGTTAGAGTGATAATACTAAGAGTAGTGAGTATTGTAATTCTCATTCTATCGATCATATAAGCATAATATGGCTAATAATATGAGTTAGATTGATAATAATAAGAGTAATAACTACAGTAATTGTCGTTCTATCGATCATATAAGCATAATAACGCTAATAATATGAGTTAGAGTGATAATACTAAGAGTAGTGAGTATAGTAATTCTCATTCTATCGATCATATAAGCATAATATGCCTAATAATATTATATAGATTGATAATAATAAGAGTAATAAGTATAGTATTTGTCGTTCTATCGATCATGTAAGCATAATATGGCTAATAATACGAGTTAGATTGATAATAATAAGAGTAATAAGTATAGTAATTGTCGTTCTATCGATCATTTAAGCATAATATGGCTAATAATATGAGTTAGATTGATAATAATAACAGTAATAAGTATAGTAATTGTCGTTCTATCGATAATATAAGCATAATATGGCTAATAATATGAGTTAGATTGATAATACTATGAGTAGTGAGTATAGTAATTCTCGTTCTATCGATCATATAAGCATAATATGGCTAGTAATATGAGTTAGATTGATAATAATAAGAGTAATGAGTATAGTAATTGTAGTTCTATCGATCATATCGGCATAATATGGTTAATAATATGAGTTAGATTGATAATAATAACAGTAATAAGTATAGTAATTGTCGTTCTATCGATAATATAACCACAATATGGCTAGTAATATGAGTTAGATTGATAATACTAAGAGTAGTGAGTATAGTAATTCTCGTTCTATCGATCATATAAGCATAATATGGCTAATAATATGAGTTAGATTGATAATAATAAGAGTAATAACTACAGTAATTGTCGTTCTATCGATCATATAAGCATAATAAGGCTAATAATATGAGTTAGAGTGATAATACTAAGAGTAGTGAGTATAGTAATTGTCGTTCTATCGATCATATAAGCATAATATGGCTAATAATATGAGTTAGATTGATAATAATAACAGTAATAAGTATAGTAACTGTCGTTCTATCGATCATGTAAGCATAATATGGCTAATAATACGAGTTAGATTGATAATAATAAGAGTAATAGGTATAGTAATTGTCGTTCTATCGATCATTTAAGCATAATATGGCTAATAATATGAGTTAGATTGATAATAATAACAGTAATAAGTATAGAAATTGTCGTTCTATCGATAATATAAGCATAGTATGGCTAATAATATGAGTTAGATTGATAATACTAAGAGTAGTGAGTATAGTAATTCTCGTTCTATCGATCATATAAGCATAATATGAATAATAATATGATATAGATTGATAATAATAAGAGTAATAAGTATAGTATTTGTCGTTCTATCGATCATGTAAGCATAATATGGCTAATAATACGAGTTAGATTGATAATACTAAGAGTAGTGAGTATAGTAATTCTCGTTCTATCCATCATATAAGCATAATATGGCTAATAATAAGAGTTAGTATGATAATAATAAGAGTAATGAGTGTAGTAATTGTAGTTCTATCGATCATATCGGCATAATATGGTTAATAATATGAGTTAGATTCATAATAATAAGAGTAATAAGTATAGTAATTGTCGTTCTATCGATCATATAAGCATAATATGGCTAATAATATGAGTTAGATTGATAATACTAAGAGTAGTGAGTATAGTAATTCTCGTTCTATCGATCATATAAGCATAATATGGCTAATAATATGAGTTAGATTGATAATAATAACAGTAATAAGTATAGTAATTGTCGTTCTATCGATCATATAAGCATAATAAGGCTAATAATATGAGTTAGAGTGATAATACTAAGAGTAGTGAGTATAGTAATTCTCATTCTATCGATCATATAAGCATAATATGGCTAATAATATGAGTTAGATTGATAATAATAAGAGTAATGGGTATAGTAATTGTCGTTCTATCGATCATAAAAGCATAATAAGGCTAATAATATGAGTTAGATTGATAATAATAAGAGTAGTAAGTATAGTATTTGTCGTTCTATCGATCATATAAGCATAATATGGCTAATAATATGAGTTAGATTGATAATAATAAGAGTAATAAGTATAGTAATTGTCGTTCTATCGATCATTTAAGCATAATATGGGTAATAATATGAGTCAGATTGATAATAATAACAGTAATAAGTATAGTAATTGTCGTTCTATCGATAATATAAGCATAATATGGCTAATAATATGAGTTAGATTGATAATACTAAGAGTAGTGAGTATAGTAGTTCTCGTTCTATCGATCATATAAGCATAATATGGCTAATAATATGAGTTAGATTGAGAATAATAAGAGTAATAAGTATAGTAATTGTCGTTCTATCGATCATATAAGCATAATATGGCTAATAATATGAGTTAGATTGATAATAATAACAGTAATAAGTATAGTAATTGTCGTTCTATCGATAATATAACCATAATATGGCTGGTAATATGAGTTAGATTGATAATACTAAGAGTAGTGAGTATAGTAATTCTCGTTCTATCGATCATATAAGCATAATATGGCTAATAATATGAGTTAGATTGATAATAATAAGAGTAATAACTACAGTAATTGTCATTCTATCGATCATATAAGCATAATAAGGCTAATAATATGAGTTAGAGTGATAATACTAAGAGTAGTGAGTATAGTAATTCTCATTCTATCGATCATATAAGCATAATATGGCTAATAATATGAGTTAGATTGATAATAATAAGAGTAATGGGTATAGTAATTGTAGTTCTATCGATCATATAAGCAAAATATGGCTAATAATATGAGTTAGATTGATAATAATAAGAGTAATAACTACAGTAATTGTCGTTCTATCGATCATATAAGCATAATAAGGCTAATAATATGAGTTAGAGTGATAATACTAAGAGTAGTGAGTATTGTAATTCTCATTCTATCGATCATATAAGCATAATATGGCTAATAATATGAGTTAGATTGATAATAATAAGAGTAATAACTACAGTAATTGTCGTTCTATCGATCATATAAGCATAATAACGCTAATAATATGAGTTAGAGTGATAATACTAAGAGTAGTGAGTATAGTAATTCTCATTCTATCGATCATATAAGCATAATATGCCTAATAATATTATATAGATTGATAATAATAAGAGTAATAAGTATAGTATTTGTCGTTCTATCGATCATGTAAGCATAATATGGCTAATAATACGAGTTAGATTGATAATAATAAGAGTAATAAGTATAGTAATTGTCGTTCTATCGATCATTTAAGCATAATATGGCTAATAATATGAGTTAGATTGATAATAATAACAGTAATAAGTATAGTAATTGTCGTTCTATCGATAATATAAGCATAATATGGCTAATAATATGAGTTAGATTGATAATACTATGAGTAGTGAGTATAGTAATTCTCGTTCTATCGATCATATAAGCATAATATGGCTAGTAATATGAGTTAGATTGATAATAATAAGAGTAATGAGTATAGTAATTGTAGTTCTATCGATCATATCGGCATAATATGGTTAATAATATGAGTTAGATTGATAATAATAACAGTAATAAGTATAGTAATTGTCGTTCTATCGATAATATAACCACAATATGGCTAGTAATATGAGTTAGATTGATAATACTAAGAGTAGTGAGTATAGTAATTCTCGTTCTATCGATCATATAAGCATAATATGGCTAATAATATGAGTTAGATTGATAATAATAAGAGTAATAACTACAGTAATTGTCGTTCTATCGATCATATAAGCATAATAAGGCTAATAATATGAGTTAGAGTGATAATACTAAGAGTAGTGAGTATAGTAATTGTCGTTCTATCGATCATATAAGCATAATATGGCTAATAATATGAGTTAGATTGATAATAATAACAGTAATAAGTATAGTAACTGTCGTTCTATCGATCATGTAAGCATAATATGGCTAATAATACGAGTTAGATTGATAATAATAAGAGTAATAGGTATAGTAATTGTCGTTCTATCGATCATTTAAGCATAATATGGCTAATAATATGAGTTAGATTGATAATAATAACAGTAATAAGTATAGAAATTGTCGTTCTATCGATAATATAAGCATAATATGGCTAATAATATGAGTTAGATTGATAATACTAAGAGTAGTGAGTATAGTAATTCTCGTTCTATCGATCATATAAGCATAATATGAATAATAATATGATATAGATTGATAATAATAAGAGTAATAAGTATAGTATTTGTCGTTCTATCGATCATGTAAGCATAATATGGCTAATAATACGAGTTAGATTGATAATAATAAGAGTAATAAGTATAGTAATTGTCGTTCTATCGATCATTTAAGCATAATATGGCTAATAATATGAGTTAGATTGATAATAATAACAGCAATAAGTATAGTAATTGTCGTTCTATCGATAATATAAGCATAATATGGGTAATAATATGAGTTAGATTGATAATACTATGACTAGTGAGTATAGTAATTCTCGTTCTATCGATCATATATGCATAATATGGCTAATAATATGAGTTAGAGTGATAATACTAAGAGTAGTGAGTATAGTAATTCTCATTCTATCGATCATATAAGCATAATATGCCTAATAATATTATATAGATTGATAATAATAAGAGTAATAAGTATAGTATTTGTCGTTCTATCGATCATGTATGCATAATATGGCTAATAATACGAGTTAGATTGATAATAATAAGAGTAATAAGTATAGTAATTGTCGTTCTATCGATCATTTAAGCATAATATGGCTAATAATATGAGTTAGATTGATAATAATAACAGTAATAAGTATAGTAATTGTCGTTCTATCGATAATATAAGCATAATATGGCTAATAATATGAGTTAGATTGATAATACTATGAGTAGTGAGTATAGTAATTCTCGTTCTATCGATCATATAAGCATAATATGGCTAATAATATGAGTTAGATTGATAATAATAAGAGTAATGAGTATAGTAATTGTAGTTCTATCGATCATATCGGCATAATATGGTTAATAATATGAGTTAGATTGATAATAATAACAGTAATAAGTATAGTAATTGTCGTTCTATCGATAATATAACCATAATATGGCTAGTAATATGAGTTAGATTGATAATACTAAGAGTAGTGAGTATAGTAATTCTCGTTCTATCGATCATATAAGCATAATATGGCTAATAATATGAGTTAGATTGATAATAATAAGAGTAATAACTACAGTAATTGTCGTTCTATCGATCATATAAGCATAATAAGGCTAATAATATGAGTTAGAGTGATAATACTAAGAGTAGTGAGTATAGTAATTGTCGTTCTATCGATCATATAAGCATAATATGGCTAATAATATGAGTTAGATTGATAATAATAACAGTAATAAGTATAGTAACTGTCGTTCTATCGATCATGTAAGCATAATATGGCTAATAATACGAGTTAGATTGATAATAATAAGAGTAATAGGTATAGTAATTGTCGTTCTATCGATCATTTAAGCATAATATGGCTAATAATATGAGTTAGATTGATAATAATAACAGTAATAAGTATAGAAATTGTCGTTCTATCGATAATATAAGCATAATATGGCTAATAATATAAGTTAGATTGATAATACTAAGAGTAGTGAGTATAGTAATTCTCGTTCTATCGATCATATAAGCATAATATGGCTAATAATATGATATAGATTGATAATAATAAGAGTAATAAGTATAGTATTTGTCGTTCTATCGATCATGTAAGCATAATATGGCTAATAATACGAGTTAGATTGATAATAATAAGAGTAATAAGTATAGTAATTGTCGTTCTATCGATCATTTAAGCATAATATGGCTAATAATATGAGTTAGATTGATAATAATAACAGCAATAAGTATAGTAATTGTCGTTCTATCGATAATATAAGCATAATATGGGTAATAATATGAGTTAGATTGATAATACTATGACTAGTGAGTATAGTAATTCTCGTTCTATCGATCATATATGCATAATATGGCTAATAATATGAGTTAGATTGATAATAATAAGAGTAATGAGTATAGTAATTGCAGTTCTATCGATCATATCGGCATAATATGGTTAATAATATGAGTTAGATTCATAATAATAAGAGTAATAAGTATAGTAATTGTCGTTCTATCGATCATATAAGCATAATATGGCTAATAATATGAGTTAGATTGATAATACTAAGAGTAGTGAGTATAGTAATTCTCGTTCTATCGATCATATAAGCATAATAAGGCTAATAATATGAGTTAGATTGATAATAATAAGAGTAATAAGTATAGTAATTGTCGTTCTCTCGATCATATGAGCATAATATGGCTAATAATATGAGTTAGAGTGATAATACTAAGAGTAGTGAGTATAGTAATTCTCATTCTATCGATCATTTAAGCATAATATGGCTAATAATATGAGTTAGATTGATAATAATAACAGTAATAAGTATAGTAATTGTCGTTCTATCGATAATATAACCATAATATGGCTAATAATATGAGTTAGATTGATAATACTAAGAGTAGTGAGTATAGTAATTCTCGTTCTATCGATCATATAAGCATAATATGGCTAATAATATGAGTTAGATTGATAATAATAAGAGTAATAAGTATAGTAATTGTCGTTCTATCGATCATTTAAGCATAATATGGGTAATAATATGAGTCAGATTGATAATAATAACAGTAATAAGTATAGTAATTGTCGTTCTATCGACAATATAAGCATAATATGGCTAATAATATGAGTTAGATTGATAATACTAAGAGTAGTGAGTATAGTAGTTCTCGTTCTATCGATCATATAAGCATAATATGGCTAATAATATGAGTTAGATTGATAATAATAAGAGTAATAAGTATAGTAATTGTCGTTCTATCGATCATATAAGCATAATATGGCTAATAATATGAGTTAGATTGATAATAATAACAGTAATAAGTATAGTAATTGTCGTTCTATAGATAATATAACCATAATATGGCTAGTAATATGAGTTAGATTGATAATACTAAGAGTAGTGAGTATAGTAATTCTCGTTCTATCGATCATATAAGCATAATATGGCTAATAATATGAGTTAGATTGATAATAATAAGAGTAATAACTACAGTAATTGTCGTTCTATCGATCATATAAGCATAATAAGGCTAATAATATGAGTTAGAGTGATAATGCTAAGAGTAGTGAGTATAGTAATTCTCATTCTATCGATCATATAAGCATAATATGGCTAATAATATGAGTTAGATTGATAATAATAAGAGTAATGGGTATAGTAATTGTAGTTCTATCGATCATATAAGCAAAATATGGCTAATAATATGAGTTAGATTGATAATAATAAGAGTAATAACTACAGTAATTGTCGTTCTATCGATCATATAAGCATAATAAGGCTAATAATATGAGTTAGAGTGATAATACTAAGAGTAGTGAGTATAGTAATTGTCGTTCTATCGATCATATAAGCATAATATGGCTAATAATATGAGTTAGATTGATAATAATAACAGTAATAAGTATAGTAACTGTCGTTCTCTCGATAATATAAGCATAATATGGCTAATAATATGAGTTAGATTGATAATACTAAGAGTAGTGAGTATAGTAATTGTCGTTCTATCGATCATATAAGCATAATATGGCTAATAATATGATATAGATTGATAATAATAAGAGTAATAAGTATAGTATTTGTCGTTCTATCGATCATGTAAGCATAATATGGCTAATAATACGAGTTAGATTGATAATAATAAGAGTAATAAGTATAGTAATTGTCGTTCTATCGAT
This sequence comes from Megachile rotundata, assembly GCF_050947335.1. Lineage (NCBI taxonomy): Eukaryota > Metazoa > Arthropoda > Insecta > Hymenoptera > Megachilidae > Megachile > Megachile rotundata. The sequence goes on along the minus strand of NW_027473720.1, from coordinate 147,388 downwards.
CATTTAAGCATAATATGGCTAATAATATGAGTTAGATTGATAATAATAACAGTAATAAGTATAGTAATTGTCGTTCTATCGATAATATAAGCATAATATGGCTAATAATATGAGTTAGATTGATAATACTATGAGTAGTGAGTATAGTATTTGTCGTTCTATCGATCATGTAAGCATAATATGGCTAATAATACGAGTTAGATTGATAATAATAAGAGTAATAAGTATAGTAATTGTCGTTCTATCGATCATTTAAGCATAATATGGCTAATAATATGAGTTAGATTGATAATAATAACAGTAATAAGTATAGTAATTGTCGTTCTATCGATAATATAAGCATAATATGGCTAATAATATGGTCTAGATTGATAATACTAAGAGTAGTGAGTATAGTAATTCTCGTTCTATCCATCATATAAGCATAATATGGCTAATAATAAGAGTTAGTATGATAATAATAAGAGTAATGAGTATAGTAATTGTAGTTCTATCGATCATATCGGCATAATATGGTTAATAATATGAGTTAGATTCATAATAATAAGAGTAATAAGTATAGTAATTGTCGTTCTATCGATCATATAAGCATAATATGGCTAATAATATGAGTTAGATTGATAATACTAAGAGTAGTGAGTATAGTAATTCTCGTTCTATCGATCATATAAGCATAATATGGCTAATAATATGAGTTAGATTGATAATAATAACAGTAATAAGTATAGTAATTGTCGTTCTAGCGATCATATAAGCATAATAAGGCTAATAATATGAGTTAGAGTGATAATACTAAGAGTAGTGAGTATAGTAATTCTCATTCTATCGATCATATAAGCATAATATGGCTAATAATATGAGTTAGATTGATAATAATAAGAGTAATGGGTATAGTAATTGTAGTTCTATCGATCATATAAGCATAATATGGCTAATAATATGAGTTAGATTGATAATAATAACAGTAATAAGTATAGTAATTGTCGTTCTATCGATCATATAAGCATAATAAGGCTAATAATATGAGTTAGAGTGATAATACTAAGAGTAGTGAGTATAGTAATTCTCATTCTATCGATCATATAAGCATAATATGGCTAATAATATGAGTTAGATTGATAATAATAAGAGTAATGGGTATAGTAATTGTAGTTCTATCGATCATATAAGCAAAATATGGCTAATAATATGAGTTAGATTGATAATAATAAGAGTAATAACTACAGTAATTGTCGTTCTATCGATCATATAAGCATAATAAGGCTAATAATATGAGTTAGAGTGATAATACTAAGAGTAGTGAGTATAGTAATTGTCGTTCTATCGATCATTTAAGCATAATATGGCTAATAATATGAGTTAGATTGATAATAATAACAGTAATAAGTATAGTAACTGTCGTTCTATCGATAATATAAGCATAATATGGCTAATAATATGAGTTAGATTGATAATACTAAGAGTAGTGAGTATAGTAATTGTCGTTCTATCGATCATATAAGCATAATATGGCTAATAATATGATATAGATTGATAATAATAAGAGTAATAAGTATAGTATTTGTCGTTCTATCGATCATGTAAGCATAATATGGCTAATAATACGAGTTAGATTGATAATAATAAGAGTAATAAGTATAGTAATTGTCGTTCTATCGATCATTTAAGCATAATATGGCTAATAATATGAGTTAGATTGATAATAATAACAGTAATAAGTATAGTAATTGTCGTTCTATCGATAATATAAGCATAATATGGCGAATAATATGAGTTAGATTGATAATACTATGAGTAGTGAGTATAGTAATTCTCGTTCTATCGATCATATAAGCATAATATGGCTAATAATATGAGTTAGATTGATAATAATAAGAGCAATTAGTATAGTAATTGTAGATCTATCGATCATATCGGCATAATATGGTTAATAATATGAGTTAGATTCATAATAATAAGAGTAATAAGTATAGTATTTGTCGTTCTATCGATCATGTAAGCATAATATGGCTAATAATACGAGTTAGATTGATAATAATAAGAGTAATAAGTATAGTAATTGTCGTTCTATCGATCATATAAGCATAATATGGCTAATAATATGAGTTAGATTGATAATACTAAGAGTAGTGAGTATAGTAATTCTCGTTCTATCGATCATATAAGCATAATATGGCTAATAATATGAGTTAGATTGATAATAATAACAGTAATAAGTATAGTAATTGTCGTTCTATCGATCATATAAGCATAATAAGGCTAATAATATGAGTTAGAGTGATAATACTAAGAGTAGTGAGTATAGTAATTCTCATTCTATCGATCATATAAGCATAATATGGCTAATAATATGAGTTAGATTGATAATAATAAGAGTAATGGGTATAGTAATTGTCGTTCTATCGATCATATAAGCATAATAAGGCTAATAATATGAGTTAGATTGATAATAATAAGAGTAATAAGTATACTAATTGTCGTTCTCTCGATCATATGAGCATAATATGGCTAATAATATGAGTTAGAGTGATAATACTAAGAGTAGTGAGTATAGTAATTCTCATTCTATCGATCATTTAAGCATAATATGGCTAATAATATGAGTTAGATTGATAATAATAACAGTAATAAGTATAGTAATTGTCGTTCTATCGATAATATAAGCATAATATGGCTAATAGTATGAGTTAGATTGATAATACTAAGAGTAGTGAGTATAGTAATTCTCGTTCTATCGATCATATAAGCATAATATGGCTAATAATATGAGTTAGAGTGATAATACTAAGAGTAGTGAGTATAGTAATTGTCGTTCTATCGATCATTTAAGCATAATATGGCTAATAATATGAGTTAGATTGATAATAATAACAGTAATAAGTATAGTAATTGTCGTTCTATCGATAATATAAGCATAATATGGCTAATAATATGAGTTAGATTGATAATACTATGAGTAGTGAGTATAGTAATTCTCGTTCTATCGATCATATAAGCATAATATGGCTAATAATATGATATAGATTGATAATAATAAGAGTAATAAGTATAGTATTTGTCGTTCTATCGATCATGTAAGCATAATATGGCTAATAATACGAGTTAGATTGATAATAATAAGAGTAATAAGTATAGTAATTGTCGTTCTATCGATCATTTAAGCATAATATGGCTAATAATATGAGTTAGATTGATAATAATAACAGTAATAAGTATAGTAATTGTCGTTCTATCGATAATATAAGCATAATATGGCTAATAATATGAGTTAGGTTGACAATACTAAGAGTAGTGAGTATAGTAATTCTCGTTCTATCCATCATATAAGCATAATATGGCTAATAATAAGAGTTAGTATGATAATAATAAGAGTAATGAGTATAGTAATTGTAGTTCTATCGATCATATCGGCAAAATATGGTTAATAATATGAGTTAGATTCATAATAATAAGAGTAATAAGTATAGTAATTGTCGTTCTATCGACCATATAAGCACAATATGGCTAATAATATGAGTTAGATTGATAATACTAAGAGTAGTGAGTATAGTAATTCTCGTTCTATCGATCATATAAGCATAATATGGCTAATAATATGTGTTAGATTGATAATAATAACAGTAATAAGTATAGTAATTGTCGTTCTATCGATAATATAAGCATAATATGGCTAATAATATGAGTTAGATTGATAATACTAAGAGTAGTGAGTATAGTAATTCTCGTTCTATCGATCATATAAGCATAATATGGCTAATAATATGAGTTAGATTGATAATAATAAGAGTAATAACTACAGTAATTGTCGTTCTATCGATCATATAAGCATAATAAGGCTAATAATATGAGTTAGATTGATAATAATAAGAGTAATAAGTATAGTAATTGTCGTTCTCTCGATCATATGAGCATAATATGGCTAATAATATGAGTTAGAGTGATAATACTAAGAGTAGTGAGTATAGTAATTCTCATTCTATCGATCATATAAGCATAATATGGCTAATAATATGAGTTAGATTGATAATAATAAGAGTAATGGGTATAGTAATTGTAGTTCTATCGATCATATAAGCAAAATATGGCTAATAATATGAGTTAGATTGATAATAATAAGAGTAATAACTACAGTAATTGTCGTTCCATCGATCATATAAGCATAATAAGGCTAATAATATGAGTTAGAGTGATAATACTAAGAGTAGTGAGTATAGTAATTGTCGTTCTATCGATCATATAAGCATAATATGGCTAATAATATGATATAGATTGATAATAATAAGAGTAATAAGTATAGTATTTGTCGTTCTATCGATCATGTAAGCATAATATGGCTAATAATACGAGTTAGATTGATAATAATAAGAGTAATAAGTATAGTAATTGTCGTTCTATCGATCATTTAAGCATAATATGGCTAATAATATGAGTTAGATTGATAATAATAACAGTAATAAGTATAGTAATTGTCGTTCTATCGATAATATAAGCATAATATGGCTAATAATATGAGTTAGATTGATAATACTATGAGTAGTGGGTATAGTAATTCTCGTTCTATCCATCATATAAGCATAATATGGCTAATAATATGAGTTAGATTGATAATAATAAGAGTAATGAGTATAGTAATTGTAGTTCTATCGATCATATCGGCATAATATGGTTAATAATATGAGTTAGATTCATAATAATAAGAGTAATAAGTATAGTATTTGTCGTTCTATCGATCATGTAAGCATAATATGGCTAATAATACGAGTTAGATTGATAATAATAAGAGTAATAAGTATAGTAATTGTCGTTCTATCGATCATTTAAGCATGTTATGGCTAATAATATGAGTTAGATTGATAATAATAACAGTAATAAGTATAGTAATTGTCGTTCTATCGATAATATAAGCATAATATGGCTAATAATATGAGTTAGATTGATAATACTAAGAGTAGTGAGTATAGTAATTCTCGTTCTATCCATCATATAAGCATAATATGGCTAATAATAAGAGTTAGTATGATAATAATAAGAGTAATGAGTATAGTAATTGTAGTTCTCTCGATCATATGAGCATAATATGGCTAATAATATGAGTTAGATTGATAATACTATGAGTAGTGAGTATAGTAATTCTCGTTCTATCGATAATATAAGCATAATATGGCTAATAATATGAGTTAGATTGATAATACTAAGAGTAGTGAGTATAGTAATTCTCATTCTATCGATCATATAAGCATAATATGCCTAATAATATTATATAGATTGATAATAATAAGAGTAATAAGTATAGTATTTGTCGTTCTATCGATCATGTATGCATAATATGGCTAATAATACGAGTTAGATTGATAATAATAAGAGTAATAAGTATAGTAATTGTCGTTCTATCGATCATTTAAGCATAATATGGCTAATAATATGAGTTAGATTGATAATAATAACAGTAATAAGTATAGTAATTGTCGTTCTATCGATAATATAAGCATAATATGGCTAATAATATGAGTTAGATTGATAATACTATGAGTAGTGAGTATAGTAATTCTCGTTCTATCGATCATATAAGCATAATATGGCTAATAATATGAGTTAGATTGATAATAATAAGAGTAATGAGTATAGTAATTGTAGTTCTATCGATCATATCGGCATAATATGGTTAATAATATGAGTTAGATTGATAATAATAACAGTAATAAGTATAGTAATTGTCGTTCTATCGATAATATAACCATAATATGGCTAGTAATATGAGTTAGATTGATAATACTAAGAGTAGTGAGTATAGTAATTCTCGTTCTATCGATCATATAAGCATAATATGGCTAATAATATGAGTTAGATTGATAATAATAAGAGTAATAACTACAGTAATTGTCGTTCTATCGATCATATAAGCATAATAAGGCTAATAATATGAGTTAGAGTGATAATACTAAGAGTAGTGAGTATAGTAATTGTCGTTCTATCGATCATATAAGCATAATATGGCTAATAATATGAGTTAGATTGATAATAATAACAGTAATAAGTATAGTAACTGTCGTTCTATCGATCATGTAAGCATAATATGGCTAATAATACGAGTTAGATTGATAATAATAAGAGTAATAGGTATAGTAATTGTCGTTCTATCGATCATTTAAGCATAATATGGCTAATAATATGAGTTAGATTGATAATAATAACAGTAATAAGTATAGAAATTGTCGTTCTATCGATAATATAAGCATAATATGGCTAATAATATGAGTTAGATTGATAATACTAAGAGTAGTGAGTATAGTAATTCTCGTTCTATCGATCATATAAGCATAATATGGCTAATAATATGATATAGATTGATAATAATAAGAGTAATAAGTATAGTATTTGTCGTTCTATCGATCATGTAAGCATAATATGGCTAATAATACGAGTTAGATTGATAATAATAAGAGTAATAAGTATAGTAATTGTCGTTCTATCGATCATTTAAGCATAATATGGCTAATAATATGAGTGAGATTGATAATAATAACAGCAATAAGTATAGTAATTGTCGTTCTATCGATAATATAAGCATAATATGGGTAATAATATGAGTTAGATTGATAATACTATGACTAGTGAGTATAGTAATTCTCGTTCTATCGATCATATATGCATAATATGGCTAATAATATGAGTTAGATTGATAATAATAAGAGTAATGAGTATAGTAATTGCAGTTCTATCGATCATATCGGCATAATATGGTTAATAATATGAGTTAGATTCATAATAATAAGAGTAATAAGTATAGTAATTGTCGTTCTATCGATCATATAAGCATAATATGGCTAATAATATGAGTTAGATTGATAATACTAAGAGTAGTGAGTATAGTAATTCTCGTTCTATCGATCATTTAAGCATAATATGGCTAATAATATGAGTTAGATTGATAATAATAACAGCAATAAGTATAGTAATTGTCGTTCTATCGATAATATAAGCATAATATGGGTAATAATATGAGTTAGATTGATAATACTATGACTAGTGAGTATAGTAATTCTCGTTCTATCGATCATATATGCATAATATGGCTAATAATATGAGTTAGATTGATAATAATAAGAGTAATGAGTATAGTAATTGCAGTTCTATCGATCATATCGGCATAATATGGTTAATAATATGAGTTAGATTCATAATAATAAGAGTAATAAGTATAGTAATTGTCGTTCTATCGATCATATAAGCATAATATGGCTAATAATATGAGTTAGATTGATAATACTAAGAGTAGTGAGTATAGTAATTCTCGTTCTATCGATCATATAAGCATAATATGGCTAATAATATGAGTTAGATTGATAATAATAAGAGTAATAAGTATAGTAATTGTCGTTCTATCGATCATTTAAGCATAATATGGGTAATAATATGAGTCAGATTGATAATAATAACAGTAATAAGTATAGTAATTGTCGTTCTATCGACAATATAAGCATAATATGGCTAATAATATGAGTTAGATTGATAATACTAAGAGTAGTGAGTATAGTAGTTCTCGTTCTATCGATCATATAAGCATAATATGGCTAATAATATGAGTTAGATTGATAATAATAAGAGTAATAAGTATAGTAATTGTCGTTCTATCGATCATATAAGCATAATATGGCTAATAATATGAGTTAGATTGATAATAATAACAGTAATAAGTATAGTAATTGTCGTTCTATAGATAATATAACCATAATATGGCTAGTAATATGAGTTAGATTGATAATACTAAGAGTAGTGAGTATAGTAATTCTCGTTCTATCGATCATATAAGCATAATATGGCTAATAATATGAGTTAGATTGATAATAATAAGAGTAATAACTACAGTAATTGTCGTTCTATCGATCATATAAGCATAATAAGGCTAATAATATGAGTTAGAGTGATAATGCTAAGAGTAGTGAGTATAGTAATTCTCATTCTATCGATCATATAAGCATAATATGGCTAATAATATGAGTTAGATTGATAATAATAAGAGTAATGGGTATAGTAATTGTAGTTCTATCGATCATATAAGCAAAATATGGCTAATAATATGAGTTAGATTGATAATAATAAGAGTAATAACTACAGTAATTGTCGTTCTATCGATCATATAAGCATAATAAGGCTAATAATATGAGTTAGAGTGATAATACTAAGAGTAGTGAGTATAGTAATTGTCGTTCTATCGATCATATAAGCATAATATGGCTAATAATATGAGTTAGATTGATAATAATAACAGTAATAAGTATAGTAACTGTCGTTCTCTCGATAATATAAGCATAATATGGCTAATAATATGAGTTAGATTGATAATACTAAGAGTAGTGAGTATAGTAATTGTCGTTCTATCGATCATATAAGCATAATATGGCTAATAATATGATATAGATTGATAATAATAAGAGTAATAAGTATAGTATTTGTCGTTCTATCGATCATGTAAGCATAATATGGCTAATAATACGAGTTAGATTGATAATAATAAGAGTAATAAGTATAGTAATTGTCGTTCTATCGATCATTTAAGCATAATATGGCTAATAATATGAGTTAGATTGATAATAATAACAGTAATAAGTATAGTAATTGTCGTTCTATCGATAATATAAGCATAATATGGCTAATAATATGAGTTAGATTGATAATACTATGAGTAGTGAGTATAGTATTTGTCGTTCTATCGATCATGTAAGCATAATATGGCTAATAATACGAGTTAGATTGATAATAATAAGAGTAATAAGTATAGTAATTGTCGTTCTATCGATCATTTAAGCATAATATGGCTAATAATATGAGTTAGATTGATAATAATAACAGTAATAAGTATAGTAATTGTCGTTCTATCGATAATATAAGCATAATATGGCTAATAATATGGTCTAGATTGATAATACTAAGAGTAGTGAGTATAGTAATTCTCGTTCTATCCATCATATAAGCATAATATGGCTAATAATAAGAGTTAGTATGATAATAATAAGAGTAATGAGTATAGTAATTGTAGTTCTATCGATCATATCGGCATAATATGGTTAATAATATGAGTTAGATTCATAATAATAAGAGTAATAAGTATAGTAATTGTCGTTCTATCGATCATATAAGCATAATATGGCTAATAATATGAGTTAGATTGATAATACTAAGAGTAGTGAGTATAGTAATTCTCGTTCTATCGATCATATAAGCATAATATGGCTAATAATATGAGTTAGATTGATAATAATAACAGTAATAAGTATAGTAATTGTCGTTCTAGCGATCATATAAGCATAATAAGGCTAATAATATGAGTTAGAGTGATAATACTAAGAGTAGTGAGTATAGTAATTCTCATTCTATCGATCATATAAGCATAATATGGCTAATAATATGAGTTAGATTGATAATAATAAGAGTAATGGGTATAGTAATTGTAGTTCTATCGATCATATAAGCATAATATGGCTAATAATATGAGTTAGATTGATAATAATAACAGTAATAAGTATAGTAATTGTCGTTCTATCGATCATATAAGCATAATAAGGCTAATAATATGAGTTAGAGTGATAATACTAAGAGTAGTGAGTATAGTAATTCTCATTCTATCGATCATATAAGCATAATATGGCTAATAATATGAGTTAGATTGATAATAATAAGAGTAATGGGTATAGTAATTGTAGTTCTATCGATCATATAAGCAAAATATGGCTAATAATATGAGTTAGATTGATAATAATAAGAGTAATAACTACAGTAATTGTCGTTCTATCGATCATATAAGCATAATAAGGCTAATAATATGAGTTAGAGTGATAATACTAAGAGTAGTGAGTATAGTAATTGTCGTTCTATCGATCATTTAAGCATAATATGGCTAATAATATGAGTTAGATTGATAATAATAACAGTAATAAGTATAGTAACTGTCGTTCTATCGATAATATAAGCATAATATGGCTAATAATATGAGTTAGATTGATAATACTAAGAGTAGTGAGTATAGTAATTGTCGTTCTATCGATCATATAAGCATAATATGGCTAATAATATGATATAGATTGATAATAATAAGAGTAATAAGTATAGTATTTGTCGTTCTATCGATCATGTAAGCATAATATGGCTAATAATACGAGTTAGATTGATAATAATAAGAGTAATAAGTATAGTAATTGTCGTTCTATCGATCATTTAAGCATAATATGGCTAATAATATGAGTTAGATTGATAATAATAACAGTAATAAGTATAGTAATTGTCGTTCTATCGATAATATAAGCATAATATGGCGAATAATATGAGTTAGATTGATAATACTATGAGTAGTGAGTATAGTAATTCTCGTTCTATCGATCATATAAGCATAATATGGCTAATAATATGAGTTAGATTGATAATAATAAGAGCAATTAGTATAGTAATTGTAGATCTATCGATCATATCGGCATAATATGGTTAATAATATGAGTTAGATTCATAATAATAAGAGTAATAAGTATAGTATTTGTCGTTCTATCGATCATGTAAGCATAATATGGCTAATAATACGAGTTAGATTGATAATAATAAGAGTAATAAGTATAGTAATTGTCGTTCTATCGATCATATAAGCATAATATGGCTAATAATATGAGTTAGATTGATAATACTAAGAGTAGTGAGTATAGTAATTCTCGTTCTATCGATCATATAAGCATAATATGGCTAATAATATGAGTTAGATTGATAATAATAACAGTAATAAGTATAGTAATTGTCGTTCTATCGTCGATCATATAAGCATAATAAGGCTAATAATATGAGTTAGAGTGATAATACTAAGAGTAGTGAGTATAGTAATTCTCATTCTATCGATCATATAAGCATAATATGGCTAATAATATGAGTTAGATTGATAATAATAAGAGTAATGGGTATAGTAATTGTCGTTCTATCGATCATATAAGCATAATAAGGCTAATAATATGAGTTAGATTGATAATAATAAGAGTAATAAGTATACTAATTGTCGTTCTCTCGATCATATGAGCATAATATGGCTAATAATATGAGTTAGAGTGATAATACTAAGAGTAGTGAGTATAGTAATTCTCATTCTATCGATCATTTAAGCATAATATGGCTAATAATATGAGTTAGATTGATAATAATAACAGTAATAAGTATAGTAATTGTCGTTCTATCGATAATATAAGCATAATATGGCTAATAGTATGAGTTAGATTGATAATACTAAGAGTAGTGAGTATAGTAATTCTCGTTCTATCGATCATATAAGCATAATATGGCTAATAATATGAGTTAGAGTGATAATACTAAGAGTAGTGAGTATAGTAATTGTCGTTCTATCGATCATTTAAGCATAATATGGCTAATAATATGAGTTAGATTGATAATAATAACAGTAATAAGTATAGTAATTGTCGTTCTATCGATAATATAAGCATAATATGGCTAATAATATGAGTTAGATTGATAATACTATGAGTAGTGAGTATAGTAATTCTCGTTCTATCGATCATATAAGCATAATATGGCTAATAATATGATATAGATTGATAATAATAAGAGTAATAAGTATAGTATTTGTCGTTCTATCGATCATGTAAGCATAATATGGCTAATAATACGAGTTAGATTGATAATAATAAGAGTAATAAGTATAGTAATTGTCGTTCTATCGATCATTTAAGCATAATATGGCTAATAATATGAGTTAGATTGATAATAATAACAGTAATAAGTATAGTAATTGTCGTTCTATCGATAATATAAGCATAATATGGCTAATAATATGAGTTAGGTTGACAATACTAAGAGTAGTGAGTATAGTAATTCTCGTTCTATCCATCATATAAGCATAATATGGCTAATAATAAGAGTTAGTATGATAATAATAAGAGTAATGAGTATAGTAATTGTAGTTCTATCGATCATATCGGCAAAATATGGTTAATAATATGAGTTAGATTCATAATAATAAGAGTAATAAGTATAGTAATTGTCGTTCTATCGACCATATAAGCACAATATGGCTAATAATATGAGTTAGATTGATAATACTAAGAGTAGTGAGTATAGTAATTCTCGTTCTATCGATCATATAAGCATAATATGGCTAATAATATGTGTTAGATTGATAATAATAACAGTAATAAGTATAGTAATTGTCGTTCTATCGATAATATAAGCATAATATGGCTAATAATATGAGTTAGATTGATAATACTAAGAGTAGTGAGTATAGTAATTCTCGTTCTATCGATCATATAAGCATAATATGGCTAATAATATGAGTTAGATTGATAATAATAAGAGTAATAACTACAGTAATTGTCGTTCTATCGATCATATAAGCATAATAAGGCTAATAATATGAGTTAGATTGATAATAATAAGAGTAATAAGTATAGTAATTGTCGTTCTCTCGATCATATGAGCATAATATGGCTAATAATATGAGTTAGAGTGATAATACTAAGAGTAGTGAGTATAGTAATTCTCATTCTATCGATCATATAAGCATAATATGGCTAATAATATGAGTTAGATTGATAATAATAAGAGTAATGGGTATAGTAATTGTAGTTCTATCGATCATATAAGCAAAATATGGCTAATAATATGAGTTAGATTGATAATAATAAGAGTAATAACTACAGTAATTGTCGTTCCATCGATCATATAAGCATAATAAGGCTAATAATATGAGTTAGAGTGATAATACTAAGAGTAGTGAGTATAGTAATTGTCGTTCTATCGATCATATAAGCATAATATGGCTAATAATATGATATAGATTGATAATAATAAGAGTAATAAGTATAGTATTTGTCGTTCTATCGATCATGTAAGCATAATATGGCTAATAATACGAGTTAGATTGATAATAATAAGAGTAATAAGTATAGTAATTGTCGTTCTATCGATCATTTAAGCATAATATGGCTAATAATATGAGTTAGATTGATAATAATAACAGTAATAAGTATAGTAATTGTCGTTCTATCGATAATATAAGCATAATATGGCTAATAATATGAGTTAGATTGATAATACTAAGAGTAGTGAGTATAGTAATTGTCGTTCTATCGATCATATAAGCATAATATGGCTAATAATATGATATAGATTGATAATAATAAGAGTAATAAGTATAGTATTTGTCGTTCTATCGATCATGTAAGCATAATGGCTAATAAAACGAGTTAGATTGATAATAATAAGAGTAATAAGTATAGTAATTGTCGTTCTATCGATCATTTAAGCATAATATGGCTAATAATATGAGTTAGATTGATAATAATAACAGTAATAAGTATAGTAATTGTCGTTCTATCGATAATATAAGCATAATATGGCTAATAATATGAGTTAGGTTGATAATACTAAGAGTAGTGAGTATAGTAATTCTCGTTCTATCCATCATATAAGCATAATATGGCTAATAATAAGAGTTAGTATGATAATAATAAGAGTAATGAGTATAGTAATTGTAGTTCTATCGATCATATCGGCATAATATGGTTAATAATATGAGTTAGATTCATAATAATAAGAGTAATAAGTATAGTAATTGTCGTTCTATCGACCATATAAGTATAATATGGCTAATAATATGAGTTAGATTGATAATACTAAGAGTAGTGAGTATAGTAATTCTCGTTCTATCGATCATATAAGCATTATATGGCTAATAATATGAGTTAGATTGATAATAATAACAGTAATAAGTATAGTAATTGTCGTTCTATCGATAATATAAGCATAATATGGCTAATAATATGAGTTAGATTGATAATACTAAGAGTAGTGAGTATAGTAATTCTCGTTCTATCGATCATATAAGCATAATATGGCTAATAATATGAGTTAGATTGATAATAATAAGAGTAATAACTACAGTAATTGTCGTTCTATCGATCATATAAGCATAATAAGGCTAATAATATGAGTTAGATTGATAATAATAAGAGTAATAAGTATAGTAATTGTCGTTCTCTCGATCATATGAGCATAATATGGCTAATAATATGAGTTAGAGTGATAATACTAAGAGTAGTGAGTATAGTAATTCTCATTCTATCGATCATTTAAGCATAATATGGCTAATAATATGAGTTAGATTGATAATAATAACAGTAATAAGTATAGTAATTGTCGTTCTATCGATAATATAACCATAATATGGCTAATAATATGAGTTAGATTGATAATACTAAGAGTAGTGAGTATAGTAATTCTCGTTCTATCGATCATATAAGCATAATATGGCTAATAATATGAGTTAGATTGATAATAATAAGAGTAATAACTACAGTAATTGTCGTTCTATCGATCATATAAGCATAATAAGGCTAATAATATGAGTTAGAGTGATAATACTAAGAGTAGTGAGTATAGTAATTCTCATTCTATCGATCATATAAGCATAATATGGCTAATAATATGAGTTAGATTGATAATAATAAGAGTAATGGGTATAGTAATTGTAGTTCTATCGATCATATAAGCAAAATATGGCTAATAATATGAGTTAGATTGATAATAATAAGAGTAATAACTACAGTAATTGTCGTCCTATCGATCATATAAGCATAATAAGGCTAATAATATGAGTTAGAGTGATAATACTAAGAGTAGTGAGTATAGTAATTGTCGTTCTATCGATCATATAAGCATAATATGGCTAATAATATGAGTTAGATTGATAATAATAACAGTAATAAGTATAGTAACTGTCGTTCTATCGATAATATAAGCATAATATGGCTAATAATATGAGTTAGATTGATAATACTAAGAGTAGTGAGTATAGTAATTGTCGTTCTATCGATCATATAAGCATAATATGGCTAATAATATGATATAGATTGATAATAATAAGAGTAATAAGTATAGTATTTGTCGTTCTATCGATCATGTAAGCATAATATGGCTAATAATACGAGTTAGATTGATAATAATAAGAGTAATAAGTATAGTAATTGTCGTTCTATCGATCATTTAAGCATAATATGGCTAATAATATGAGTTAGATTGATAATAATAACAGTAATAAGTATAGTAATTGTCGTTCTATCGATAATATAAGCATAATATGGCTAATAATATGAGTTAGATTGATAATACTATGAGTAGTGAGTATAGTAATTCTCGTTCTATCGATCATATAAGCATAATATGGCTAATAATATGAGTTAGATTGATAATAATAAGAGTAATGAGTATAGTAATTGTAGTTCTATCGATCATATCGGCATAATATGGTTAATAATATGAGTTAGATTCATAATAATAAGAGTAATAAGTATAGTATTTGTCGTTCTATCGATCATGTAAGCATAATATGGCTAATAATACGAGTTAGATTGATAATAATAAGAGTAATAAGTATAGTAATTGTCGTTCTATCGATCATTTAAGCATAATATGGCTAATAATATGAGTTAGATTGATAATAATAACAGTAATAAGTATAGTAATTGTAGTTCTATCGATAATATAAGCATAATATGGCTAATAATATGAGTTAGATTGATAATACTAAGAGTAGTGAGTATAGTAATTCTCGTTCTATCGATCATATAAGCATAATATGGCTAATAATATGAGTTAGATTGATAATAATAAGAGTAATAACTACAGTAATTGTCGTTCTATCGATCATATAAGCATAATAAGGCTAATAATATGAGTTAGATTGATAATAATAAGAGTAATAAGTATAGTAATTGTCGTTCTCTCGATCATATGAGCATAATATGGCTAATAATATGAGTTAGAGTGATAATACTAAGAGTAGTGAGTATAGTAATTCTCATTCTATCGATCATTTAAGCATAATATGGCTAATAATATGAGTTAGATTGATAATAATAACAGTAATAAGTATAGTAATTGTCGTTCTATCGATAATATAAGCATAATATGGCTAATAATATGAGTTAGATTGATAATACTAAGAGTAGTGAGTATAGTAATTCTCGTTCTATCGATCATATAAGCATAATATGGCTAATAATATGAGTTAGATTGATAATAATAAGAGTAATAACTACAGTAATTGTCGTTCTATCGATCATATAAGCATAATAAGGCTAATAATATGAGTTAGATTGATAATAATAAGAGTAATAAGTATAGTAATTGTCGTTCTCTCGATCATATGAGCATAATATGGCTAATAATATGAGTTAGAGTGATAATACTAAGAGTAGTGAGTATAGTAATTCTCATTCTATCGATCATTTAAGCATAATATGGCTAATAATATGAGTTAGATTGATAATAATAACAGTAATAAGTATAGTAATTGTCGTTCTATCGATAATATAAGCATAATATGGCTAATAATATGAGTTAGATTGATAATACTAAGAGTAGTGAGTATAGTAATTCTCGTTCTATCGATCATATAAGCATGATATGGCTAATAATATGAGTTAGATTGATAATAATAAGAGTAATGGGTATAGTAATTGTAGTTCTATCGATCATATAAGCAAAATATGGCTAATAATATGAGTTAGATTGATAATAATAAGAGTAATAACTACAGTAATTGTCGTTCTATCGATCATATAAGCATAATAAGGCTAATAATATGAGTTAGAGTGATAACACTAAGAGTAGTGAGTATTGTAATTCTCATTCTATCGATCATATAAGCATAATATGGCTAATAATATGAGTTAGATTGATAATAATAACAGTAATAAGTATAGTAACTGTCGTTCTATCGATAATGTAAGCATAATATGGCTAATAATATGAGTTAGATTGATAATACTAAGAGTAGTGAGTATAGTAATTGTCGTTCTATCGATCATATAAGCATAATATGGCTAATAATATGATATAGATTGATAATAATAAGAGTAATAAGTATAGTATTTGTCGTTCTATCGATCATGTAAGCATAATGGCTAATAAAACGAGTTAGATTGATAATAATAAGAGTAATAAGTATAGTAATTGTCGTTCTATCGATCATTTAAGCATAATATGGCTAATAATATGAGTTAGATTGATAATAATAACAGTAATAAGTATAGTAATTGTCGTTCTATCGATAATATAAGCATAATATGGCTAATAATATGAGTTAGGTTGATAATACTAAGAGTAGTGAGTATAGTAATTCTCGTTCTATCCATCATATAAGCATAATATGGCTAATAATAAGAGTTAGTATGATAATAATAAGAGTAATGAGTATAGTAATTGTAGTTCTATCGATCATATCGGCATAATATGGTTAATAATATGAGTTAGATTCATAATAATAAGAGTAATAAGTATAGTAATTGTCGTTCTATCGACCATATAAGTATAATATGGCTAATAATATGAGTTAGATTGATAATACTAAGAGTAGTGAGTATAGTAATTCTCGTTCTATCGATCATATAAGCATTATATGGCTAATAATATGAGTTAGATTGATAATAATAACAGTAATAAGTATAGTAATTGTCGTTCTATCGATAATATAAGCATAATATGGCTAATAATATGAGTTAGATTGATAATACTAAGAGTAGTGAGTATAGTAATTCTCGTTCTATCGATCATATAAGCATAATATGGCTAATAATATGAGTTAGATTGATAATAATA
Organism: Megachile rotundata; assembly: GCF_050947335.1. NCBI lineage: Eukaryota > Metazoa > Arthropoda > Insecta > Hymenoptera > Megachilidae > Megachile > Megachile rotundata. The sequence continues at coordinate 129,745 of NW_027473720.1, read as the reverse complement.
AGAGTAATAACTACAGTAATTGTCGTTCTATCGATCATATAAGCATAATAAGGCTAATAATATGAGTTAGATTGATAATAATAAGAGTAATAAGTATAGTAATTGTCGTTCTCTCGATCATATGAGCATAATATGGCTAATAATATGAGTTAGAGTGATAATACTAAGAGTAGTGAGTATAGTAATTCTCATTCTATCGATCATTTAAGCATAATATGGCTAATAATATGAGTTAGATTGATAATAATAACAGTAATAAGTATAGTAATTGTCGTTCTATCGATAATATAACCATAATATGGCTAATAATATGAGTTAGATTGATAATACTAAGAGTAGTGAGTATAGTAATTCTCGTTCTATCGATCATATAAGCATAATATGGCTAATAATATGAGTTAGATTGATAATAATAAGAGTAATAACTACAGTAATTGTCGTTCTATCGATCATATAAGCATAATAAGGCTAATAATATGAGTTAGAGTGATAATACTAAGAGTAGTGAGTATAGTAATTCTCATTCTATCGATCATATAAGCATAATATGGCTAATAATATGAGTTAGATTGATAATAATAAGAGTAATGGGTATAGTAATTGTAGTTCTATCGATCATATAAGCAAAATATGGCTAATAATATGAGTTAGATTGATAATAATAAGAGTAATAACTACAGTAATTGTCGTTCTATCGATCATATAAGCATAATAAGGCTAATAATATGAGTTAGAGTGATAATACTAAGAGTAGTGAGTATAGTAATTGTCGTTCTATCGATCATATAAGCATAATATGGCTAATAATATGAGTTAGATTGATAATAATAACAGTAATAAGTATAGTAACTGTCGTTCTATCGATAATATAAGCATAATATGGCTAATAATATGAGTTAGATTGATAATACTAAGAGTAGTGAGTATAGTAATTGTCGTTCTATCGATCATATAAGCATAATATGGCTAATAATATGATATAGATTGATAATAATAAGAGTAATAAGTATAGTATTTGTCGTTCTATCGATCATGTAAGCATAATATGGCTAATAATACGAGTTAGATTGATAATAATAAGAGTAATAAGTATAGTAATTGTCGTTCTATCGATCATTTAAGCATAATATGGCTAATAATATGAGTTAGATTGATAATAATAACAGTAATAAGTATAGTAATTGTCGTTCTATCGATAATATAAGCATAATATGGCTAATAATATGAGTTAGATTGATAATACTATGAGTAGTGAGTATAGTAATTCTCGTTCTATCGATCATATAAGCATAATATGGCTAATAATATGAGTTAGATTGATAATAATAAGAGTAATGAGTATAGTAATTGTAGTTCTATCGATCATATCGGCATAATATGGTTAATAATATGAGTTAGATTCATAATAATAAGAGTAATAAGTATAGTATTTGTCGTTCTATCGATCATGTAAGCATAATATGGCTAATAATACGAGTTAGATTGATAATAATAAGAGTAATAAGTATAGTAATTGTCGTTCTATCGATCATTTAAGCATAATATGGCTAATAATATGAGTTAGATTGATAATAATAACAGTAATAAGTATAGTAATTGTCGTTCTATCGATAATATAAGCATAATATGGCTAATAATATGAGTTAGATTGATAATACTAAGAGTAGTGAGTATAGTAATTCTCGTTCTATCGATCATATAAGCATAATATGGCTAATAATATGAGTTAGATTGATAATAATAAGAGTAATAACTACAGTAATTGTCGTTCTATCGATCATATAAGCATAATAAGGCTAATAATATGAGTTAGATTGATAATAATAAGAGTAATAAGTATAGTAATTGTCGTTCTCTCGATCATATGAGCATAATATGGCTAATAATATGAGTTAGAGTGATAATACTAAGAGTAGTGAGTATAGTAATTCTCATTCTATCGATCATTTAAGCATAATATGGCTAATAATATGAGTTAGATTGATAATAATAACAGTAATAAGTATAGTAATTGTCGTTCTATCGATAATATAAGCATAATATGGCTAATAATATGAGTTAGATTGATAATACTAAGAGTAGTGAGTATAGTAATTCTCGTTCTATCGATCATATAAGCATAATATGGCTAATAATATGAGTTAGAGTGATAATACTAAGAGTAGTGAGTATAGTAATTGTCGTTCTATCGATCATATAAGCATAATATGGCTAATAATATGAGTTAGATTGATAATAATAACAGTAATAAGTATAGTAACTGTCGTTCTATCGATCATGTAAGCATAATATGGCTAATAATACGAGTTAGATTGATAATAATAAGAGTAATAAGTATAGTAATTGTCGTTCTATCGATCATTTAAGCATAATATGGCTAATAATATGAGTTAGATTGATAATAATAACAGTAATAAGTATAGTAATTGTCGTTCTATCGATCATATAAGCATAATATGGCTAACAATATGATATAGATTGATAATAATAAGAGTAATAAGTATAGTATTTGTCGTTCTATCGATCATGTAAGCATAATATGGCTAATAATACGAGTTAGATTGATAATAATAAGAGTAATAAGTATAGTAATTGTCGTTCTATCGATCATTTAAGCATAATATGGCTAATAATATGAGTTAGATTGATAATAATAACAGTAATAAGTATAGTAATTGTCGTTCTATCGATAATATAAGCATAATATGGCTAATAATATGAGTTAGATTGATAATACTATGAGTAGTGAGTATAGTAATTCTCGTTCTATCGATCATATAAGCATAATATGGCTAATAATATGAGTTAGATTGATAATAATAAGAGTAATGAGTATAGTAATTGTAGTTCTATCGATCATATCGGCATAATATGGTTAATAATATGAGTTAGATTCATAATAATAAGAGTAATAAGTATAGTAATTGTCGTTCTATCGATCATATAAGCATAATATGGCTAATAATATGAGTTAGATTGATAATACTAAGAGTAGTGAATATAGTAATTCTCGTTCTATCGATCATATAAGCATAATATGGCTAATAATATGAGTTAGATTGATAATAATAAGAGTAATGGGTATAGTAATTGTAGTTCTATCGATCATATAAGCAAAATATGGCTAATAATATGAGTTAGATTGATAATACTAAGAGTAGTGAGTATAGTAATTGTCGTTCTATCGATCATATAAGCATAATATGGCTAATAATATGATATAGATTGATAATAATAAGAGTAATAAGTATAGTATTTGTCGTTCTATCGATCATGTAAGCATAATATGGCTAATAATACGAGTTAGATTGATAATAATAAGAGTAATAAGTATAGTAATTGTCGTTCTATCGATCATTTAAGCATAATATGGCTAATAATATGAGTTAGATTGATAATAATAACAGTAATAAGTATAGTAATTGTCGTTCTATCGATAATATAAGCATAATATGGCTAATAATATGTGTTAGGTTGATAATACTAAGAGCAGTGAGTATAGTAATTCTCGTTCTATCCATCATATAAGCATAATATGGCTAATAATAAGAGTTAGTATGATAATAATAAGAGTAATGAGTATAGTAATTGTAGTTCTATCGATCATATCGGCATAATATGGTTAATAATATGAGTTAGATTCATAATAATAAGAGTAATAAGTATAGTAATTGTCGTTCTATCGACCATATAAGCATAATATGGCTAATAATATGAGTTAGATTGATAATACTAAGAGTAGTGAGTATAGTAATTCTCGTTCTATCGATCATATAAGCATAATATGGCTAATAATATGAGTTAGATTGATAATAATAACAGTAATAAGTATAGTAATTGTCGTTCTATCGATAATATAAGCATAATATGGCTAATAATATGAGTTAGATTGATAATACTAAGAGTAGTGAGTATAGTAATTCTCGTTCTATCGATCATATAAGCATTATATGGCTAATAATATGAGTTAGATTGATAATAATAAGAGTAATAACTACAGTAATTGTCGTTCTATCGATCATATAAGCATAATAAGGCTAATAATATGAGTTAGATTGATAATAATAAGAGTAATAAGTATAGTAATTGTCGTTCTCTCGATCATATGAGCATAATATGGCTAATAATATGAGTTAGAGTGATAATACTAAGAGTAGTGAGTATAGTAATTCTCATTCTATCGATCATTTAAGCATAATATGGCTAATAATATGAGTTAGATTGATAATAATAACAGTAATAAGTATAGTAATTGTCGTTCTATCGATAATATAACCATAATATGGCTAATAATATGAGTTAGATTGATAATACTAAGAGTAGTGAGTATAGTAATTCTCGTTCTATCGATCATATAAGCATAATATGGCTAATAATATGAGTTAGATTGATAATAATAAGAGTAATAACTACAGTAATTGTCGTTCTATCGATCATATAAGCATAATAAGGCTAATAATATGAGTTAGAGTGATAATACTAAGAGTAGTGAGTATAGTAATTCTCATTCTATCGATCATATAAGCATAATATGGCTAATAATATGAGTTAGATTGATAATAATAAGAGTAATGGGTATAGTAATTGTAGTTCTATCGATCATATAAGCAAAATATGGCTAATAATATGAGTTAGATTGATAATAATAAGAGTAATAACTACAGTAATTGTCGTTCTATCGATCATATAAGCATAATAAGGCTAATAATATGAGTTAGAGTGATAATACTAAGAGTAGTGAGTATAGTAATTGTCGTTCTATCGATCATATAAGCATAATATGGCTAATAATATGAGTTAGATTGATAATAATAACAGTAATAAGTATAGTAACTGTCGTTCTATCGATAATATAAGCATAATATGGCTAATAATATGAGTTAGATTGATAATACTAAGAGTAGTGAGTATAGTAATTGTCGTTCTATCGATCATATAAGCATAATATGGCTGATAATATGATATAGATTGATAATAATAAGAGTAATAAGTATAGTATTTGTCGTTCTATCGATCATGTAAGCATAATATGGCTAATAATACGAGTTAGATTGATAATAATAAGAGTAATAAGTATAGTAATTGTCGTTCTATCGATCATTTAAGCATAATATGGCTAATAATATGAGTTAGATTGATAATAATAACAGTAATAAGTATAGTAATTGTCGTTCTATCGATAATATAAGCATAATATGGCTAATAATATGAGTTAGATTGATAATACTATGAGTAGTGAGTATAGTAATTCTCGTTCTATCGATCATATAAGCATAATATGGCTAATAATATGAGTTAGATTGATAATAATAAGAGTAATGAGTATAGTAATTGTAGTTCTATCGATCATATCGGCATAATATGGTTAATAATATGAGTTAGATTCATAATAATAAGAGTAATAAGTATAGTATTTGTCGTTCTATCGATCATGTAAGCATAATATGGCTAATAATACGAGTTAGATTGATAATAATAAGAGTAATAAGTATAGTAATTGTCGTTATATCGATCATTTAAGCATAATATGGCTAATAATATGAGTTAGATTGATAATAATAACAGTAATAAGTATAGTAATTGTCGTTCTATCGATAATATAAGCATAATATGGCTAATAATATGAGTTAGATTGATAATACTAAGAGTAGTGAGTATAGTAATTCTCGTTCTATCGATCATATAAGCATAATATGGCTAATAATATGAGTTAGATTGATAATAATAAGAGTAATAACTACAGTAATTGTCGTTCTATCGATCATATAAGCATAATAAGGCTAATAATATGAGTTAGATTGATAATAATAAGAGTAATAAGTATAGTAATTGTCGTTCTCTCGATCATATGAGCATAATATGGCTAATAATATGAGTTAGAGTGATAATACTAAGAGTAGTGAGTATAGTAATTCTCATTCTATCGATCATTTAAGCATAATATGGCTAATAATATGAGTTAGATTGATAATAATAACAGTAATAAGTATAGTAATTGTCGTTCTATCGATAATATAAGCATAATATGGCTAATAATATGAGTTAGATTGATAATACTAAGAGTAGTGAGTATAGTAATTCTCGTTCTATCGATCATATAAGCATAATATGGCTAATAATATGAGTTAGAGTGATAATACTAAGAGTAGTGAGTATAGTAATTGTCGTTCTATCGATCATATAAGCATAATATGGCTAATAATATGAGTTAGATTGATAATAATAACAGTAATAAGTATAGTAACTGTCGTTCTATCGATCATGTAAGCATAATATGGCTAATAATACGAGTTAGATTGATAATAATAAGAGTAATAAGTATAGTAATTGTCGTTCTATCGATCATTTAAGCATAATATGGCTAATAATATGAGTTAGATTGATAATAATAACAGTAATAAGTATAGTAATTGTCGTTCTATCGATCATATAAGCATAATATGGCTAACAATATGATATAGATTGATAATAATAAGAGTAATAAGTATAGTATTTGTCGTTCTATCGATCATGTAAGCATAATATGGCTAATAATACGAGTTAGATTGATAATAATAAGAGTAATAAGTATAGTAATTGTCGTTCTATCGATCATTTAAGCATAATATGGCTAATAATATGAGTTAGATTGATAATAATAACAGTAATAAGTATAGTAATTGTCGTTCTATCGATAATATAAGCATAATATGGCTAATAATATGAGTTAGATTGATAATACTATGAGTAGTGAGTATAGTAATTCTCGTTCTATCGATCATATAAGCATAATATGGCTAATAATATGAGTTAGATTGATAATAATAAGAGTAATGGGTATAGTAATTGTAGTTCTATCGATCATATAAGCAAAATATGGCTAATAATATGAGTTAGATTGATAATAATAAGAGTAATAACTACAGTAATTGTCGTTCTATCGATCATATAAGCATAATAAGGCTAATAATATGAGTTAGAGTGATAATACTAAGAGTAGTGAGTATTGTAATTCGCATTCTATCGATCATACAAGCATAATATGGCTAATAATATGAGCTAGATTGATAATAATAACATTAATAAGTATAGTAACTGTCGTTCTATCGATAATATAAGCATAATATGGCTAATAATATGAGTTAGATTGATAATACTAAGAGTAGTGAGTATAGTAATTGTCGTTCTATCGATCATATAAGCATAATATGGCTAATAATATGATATAGATTGATAATAATAAGAGTAATAAGTATAGTATTTGTCGTTCTATCGATCATGTAAGCATAATATGGCTAATAATACGAGATAGATTGATAATAATAAGAGTAATAAGTATAGTAATTGTCGTTCTATCGATCATTTAAGCATAATATGGCTAATAATATGAGTTAGATTGATAATAATAACAGTAATAAGTATAGTAATTGTCGTTCTATCGACCATATAAGCATAATATGGCTAATAATATGAGTTAGATTGATAATACTAAGAGTAGTGAGTATAGTAATTCTCGTTCTATCGATCATATAAGCATAATATGGGTAATAATATGAGTTAGATAGATAATAATAACAGTAATAAGTATAGTAATTGTCGTTCTATCGATAATATAAGCATAATATGGCTAATAATATGAGTTAGATTGATAATACTAAGAGTAGTGAGTATAGTAATTCTCGTTCTATCGATCATATAAGCATAATATGGCTAATAATATGAGTTAGATTGATAATAATAAGAGTAATAAGTATAGTAATTGTCGTTCTCTCGATCATATGAGCATAATATGGCTAATAATATGAGTTAGAGTGATAATACTAAGAGTAGTGAGTATAGTAATTCTCATTCTATCGATCATTTAAGCATAATATGGCTAATAATATGAGTTAGATTGATAATAATAACAGTAATAAGTATAGTAATTGTCGTTCTATCGATAATATAACCATAATATGGCTAATAATATGAGTTAGATTGATAATACTAAGAGTAGTGAGTATAGTAATTCTCGTTCTATCGATCATATAAGCATAATATGGCTAATAATATGAGTTAGATTGATAATAATAAGAGTAATAAGTATAGTAATTGTCGTTCTATCGATCATTTAAGCATAATATGGGTAATAATATGAGTTAGAGTGATAATACTAAGAGTAGTGAGTATAGTAATTCTCATTCTATCGATCATTTAAGCATAATATGGCTAATAATATGAGTTAGATTGATAATAATAACAGTAATAAGTATAGTAATTGTCGTTCTATCGATAATATAACCATAATATGGCTAATAATATGAGTTAGATTGATAATACTAAGAGTAGTGAGTATAGTAATTCTCGTTCTATCGATCATATAAGCATAATATGGCTAATAATATGAGTTAGATTGATAATAATAAGAGTAATAAGTATAGTAATTGTCGTTCTATCGATCATTTAAGCATAATATGGGTAATAATATGAGTCAGATTGATAATAATAACAGTAATAAGTATAGTAATTGTCGTTCTATCGATAATATAAGCATAATATGGCTAATAATATGAGTTAGATTGATAATACTAAGAGTAGTGAGTACAGTAGTTCTCGTTCTATCGATCATATAAGCATAATATGGCTAATAATATGAGTTAGATTGATAATAATAAGAGTAATAAGTATAGTAATTGTCGTTCTATCGATCATATAAGCATAATATGGCTAATAATATGAGTTAGATTGATAATAATAACAGTAATAAGTATAGTAATTGTCGTTCTATCGATAATATAACCATAATATGGCTAGTAATATGAGTTAGATTGATAATACTAAGAGTAGTGAGTATAGTAATTCTCGTTCTATCGATCATATAAGCATAATATGGCTAATAATATGAGTTAGATTGATAATAATATGAGTAATAACTACAGTAATTGTCGTTCTATCGATCATATAAGCATAATAAGGCTAATAATATGAGTTAGAGTGATAATACTAAGAGTAGTGAGTATAGTAATTCTCATTCTATCGATCATATAAGCATAATATGGCTAATAATATGAGTAAGATTGATAATAATAAGAGTAATGGGTATAGTAATTGTAGTTCTATCGATCATATAAGCAAAATATGGCTAATAATATGAGTTAGATTGATAATAATAAGAGTAATAACTACAGTAATTGTCGTTCTATCGATCATATAAGCATAATAAGGCTAATAATATGAGTTAGAGTGATAATACTAAGAGTAGTGAGTATAGTAATTCTCGTTCTATCGATCATATAAGCATAATATGGCTAATAATATGAGTTAGATTGATAATAATAAGAGTAATGAGTATAGTAATTGTAGTTCTATCGATCATATAAGCATAATATGGCTAATAATATGAGTTAGATTGATAATACTAAGAGTAGTGGGTATAGTAATTCTCGTTCTATCGATCATATAAGCATAATATGGCTAATAATATGAGTTAGATTGATAATAATAAGAGTAATAACTACAGTAATTGTCGTTCTATCGATCATATAAGCATAATAAGGCTAATAATATGAGTTAGAGTGATAATACTAAGAGTAGTGAGTATAGTAATTCTCGTTCTATCGATCATATAAGCATAATATGGCTAATAATATGAGTTAGATTGATAATAATAAGAGTAATGAGTATAGTAATTGTAGTTCTATCGATCATATAAGCATAATATGGCTAATAATATGAGTTAGATTGATAATACTAAGAGTAGTGGGTATAGTAATTCTCGTTCTATCGATCATATAAGCATAATATGGCTAATAATATGAGTTAGATTGATAATAATAAGAGTAATGAGTATAGTAATTGTAGTTCTATCGATCATATCGGCATAATATGGTTAATAATATGAGTTAGATTCATAATAATAAGAGTAATAAGTATAGTAATTGTCGTTCTATCGATCATATAAGCATAATATGGCTAATAATATGAGTTAGATTGATAATACTAAGAGTAGTGAGTATAGTAATTCTCGTTCTATCGATCATATAAGCATAATATGGCTAATAATATGAGTTAGATTGATAATAATAACAGTAATAAGTATAGTAATTGTCGTTCTATCGATAATATAAGCATAATATGGCTAATAATATGAGTTAGATTGATAATACTAAGAGTAGTGAGTATAGTAGTTCTCGTTCTATCGATCATATAAGCATAATATGGCCAATAATATGAGTTAGATTGATAATAATAAGAGTAATAAGTATAGTAATTGTCGTTCTATCGATCATATAAGCATAATATGGCTAATAATATGAGTTAGATTGATAATACTAAGAGTAGTGAGTATAGTAATTCTCGTTCTATCGATCATATAAGCATAATATGGCTAATAATATGAGTTAGATTGATAATAATAAGAGTAATGAGTATAGTAATTGTAGTTCTATCGATCATTTAAGCATAATATGGCTAATAATATGAGTTAGATTGATAATAATAACAGTAATAAGTATAGTAATTGTCGTTCTATCGATAATATAACCATAATATGGCTAGTAATATGAGTTAGATTGATAATACTATGAGTAGTGAGTATAGTAATTCTCGTTCTATCGATCATATAAGCATAATATGGCTAATAATATGAGTTAGATTGATAATAATAAGAGTAATGAGTATAGTAATTGTAGTTCTATCGATCATATCGGCATAATATGGTTAATAATATGAGTTAGATTCATAATAATAAGAGTAATAAGTATAGTATTTGTCGTTCTATCGATCATGTAAGCATAATATGGCTAATAATACGAGTTAGATTGATAATAATAAGAGTAATAAGTATAGTAATTGTCGTTCTATCGATCATTTAAGCATAATATGGCTAATAATATGAGTTAGATTGATAATAATAACAGTAATAAGTATAGTAATTGTCGTTCTATCGATAATATAAGCATAATATGGCTAATAATATGAGTTAGATTTATAATACTAAGAGTAGTGAGTATAGTAATTCTCGTTCTATCCATCATATAAGCATAATATGGCTAATAATAAGAGTTAGTATGATAATAATAAGAGTAATGAGTATAGTAATTGTAGTTCTATCGATCATATCGGCATAATATGGTTAATAATATGAGTTAGATTCATAATAATAAGAGTAATAAGTATAGTAATTGTCGTTCTATCGATCATATAAGCATAATATGGCTAATAATATGAGTTAGATTGATAATACTAAGAGTAGTGAGTATAGTAATTCTCGTTCTATCGATCATATAAGCATAATATGGCTAATAATATGAGTTAGATTGATAATAATAACAGTAATAAGTATAGTAATTGTCGTTCTATCGATCATATAAGCATAATAAGGCTAATAATATGAGTTAGAGTGATAATACTAAGAGTAGTGAGTATAGTAATTCTCATTCTATCGATCATATAAGCATAATATGGCTAATAATATGAGTTAGATTGATAATAATAAGAGTAATGGGTATAGTAATTGTAGTTCTATCGATCATATAAGCATAATATGGCTAATAATATGAGTTAGATTGATAATAATAACAGTAATAAGTATAGTAATTGTCGTTCTATCGATCATATAAGCATAATAAGGCTAATAATATGATTTAGAGTGATAATACTAAGAGTAGTGAGTATAGTAATTCTCATTCTATCGATCATATAAGCATAATATGGCTAATAATATGAGTTAGATTGATAATAATAAGAGTAATGGGTATAGTAATTGTAGTTCTATCGATCATATAAGCAAAATATGGCTAATAATATGAGTTAGATTGATAATAATAAGAGTAATAACTACAGTAATTGTCGTTCTATCGATCATATAAGCATAATAAGGCTAATAATATGAGTTAGAGTGATAATACTAAGAGTAGTGAGTATAGTAATTGTCGTTCTATCGATCATATAAGCATAATATGGCTAATAATATGAGTTAGATTGATAATAATAACAGTAATAAGTATAGTAACTGTCGTTCTATCGATAATATAAGCATAATATGGCTAATAATATGAGTTAGATTGATAATACTAAGAGTAGTGAGTATAGTAATTGTCGTTCTATCGATCATATAAGCATAATATGGCTAATAATATGATATAGATTGATAATAATAAGAGTAATAAGTATAGTATTTGTCGTTCTATCGATCATGTAAGCATAATATGGCTAATAATACGAGTTAGATTGATAATAATAAGAGTAATAAGTATAGTAATTGTCGTTCTATCGATCATTTAAGCATAATATGGCTAATAATATGAGTTAGATTGATAATAATAACAGTAATAAGTATAGTAATTGTCGTTCTATCGATAATATAAGCATAATATGGCGAATAATATGAGTTAGATTGATAATACTATGAGTAGTGAGTATAGTAATTCTCGTTCTATCGATCATATAAGCATAATATGGCTAATAATATGAGTTAGATTGATAATAATAAGAGCAATTAGTATAGTAATTGTAGTTCTATCGATCATATCGGCATAATATGGTTAATAATATGAGTTAGATTCATAATAATAAGAGTAATAAGTATAGTATTTGTCGTTTTATCGATCATGTAAGCATAATATGGCTAATAATACGAGTTAGATTGATAATAATAAGAGTAATAAGTATAGTAATTGTCGTTCTATCGATCATTTAAGCATAATATGGCTAATAATATGAGTTAGATTGATAATAATAACAGTAATAAGTATAGTAATTGTCGTTCTATCGATAATATAAGCATAATATGGCTAATAATATGAGTTAGATTGATAATACTAAGAGTAGTGAGTATAGTAATTCTCGTTCTATCCATCATATAAGCATAATATGGCTAATAATAAGAGTTAGTATGATAATAATAAGAGTAATGAGTATAGTAATTGTAGTTCTATCGATCATATCGGCATAATATGGTTAATAATATGAGTTAGATTGATAATAATAAGAGTAATAAGTATAGTAATTGTCGTTCTCTCGATCATATGAGCATAATATGGCTAATAATATGAGTTAGAGTGATAATACTAAGAGTAGTGAGTATAGTAATTCTCATTCTATCGATCATTTAAGCATAATATGGCTAATAATATGAGTTAGATTGATAATAATAACAGTAATAAGTATAGTAATTGTCGTTCTATCGATAATATAACCATAATATGGCTAATAATATGAGTTAGATTGATAATACTAAGAGTAGTGAGTATAGTAATTCTCGTTCTATCGATCATATAAGCATAATATGGCTAATAATATGAGTTAGATTGATAATAATAAGAGTAATAAGTATAGTAATTGTCGTTCTATCGATCATTTAAGCATAATATGGGTAATAATATGAGTCAGATTGATAATAATAACAGTAATAAGTATAGTAATTGTCGTTCTATCGATAATATAAGCATAATATGGCTAATAATATGAGTTAGATTGATAATACTAAGAGTAGTGAGTACAGTAGTTCTCGTTCTATCGATCATATAAGCATAATATGGCTAATAATATGAGTTAGATTGATAATAATAAGAGTAATAAGTATAGTAATTGTCGTTCTATCGATCATATAAGCATAATATGGCTAATAATATGAGTTAGATTGATAATAATAACAGTAATAAGTATAGAAATTGTCGTTCTATCGATAATATAACCATAATATGGCTAGTAATATGAGTTAGATTGATAATACTAAGAGTAGTGAGTATAGTAATTCTCGTTCTATCGATCATATAAGCATAATATGGCTAATAATATGAGTTAGATTGATAATAATATGAGTAATAACTACAGTAATTGTCGTTCTATCGATCATATAAGCATAATAAGGCTAATAATATGAGTTAGAGTGATAATACTAAGAGTAGTGAGTATAGTAATTCTCATTCTATCGATCATATAAGCATAATATGGCAAATAATATGAGTAAGATTGATAATAATAAGAGTAATGGGTATAGTAATTGTAGTTCTATCGATCATATAAGCAAAATATGGCTAATAATATGAGTTAGATTGATAATAATAAGAGTAATAACTACAGTAATTGTCGTTCTATCGATCATATAAGCATAATAAGGCTAATAATATGAGTTAGAGTGATAATACTAAGAGTAGTGAGTATAGTAATTCTCGTTCTATCGATCATATAAGCATAATATGGCTAATAATATGAGTTAGATTGATAATAATAAGAGTAATGAGTATAGTAATTGTAGTTCTATCGATCATATAAGCATAATATGGCTAATAATATGAGTTAGATTGATAATACTAAGAGTAGTGGGTATAGTAATTCTCGTTCTATCGATCATATAAGCATAATATGGCTAATAATATGAGTTAGATTGATAATAATAAGAGTAATGAGTATAGTAATTGTAGTTCTATCGATCATATCGGCATAATATGGTTAATAATATGAGTTAGATTCATAATAATAAGAGTAATAAGTATAGTAATTGTCGTTCTATCGATCATATAAGCATAATATGGCTAATAATATGAGTTAGATTGATAATACTAAGAGTAGTGAGTATAGTAATTCTCGTTCTATCGATCATATAAGCATAATATGGCTAATAATATGAGTTAGATTGATAATAATAACAGTAATAAGTATAGTAATTGTCGTTCTATCGATAATATAAGCATAATATGGCTAATAATATGAGTTAGATTGATAATACTAAGAGTAGTGAGTATAGTAGTTCTCGTTCTATCGATCATATAAGCATAATATGGCCAATAATATGAGTTAGATTGATAATAATAAGAGTAATAAGTATAGTAATTGTCGTTCTATCGATCATATAAGCATAATATGGCTAATAATATGAGTTAGATTGATAATAATATGAGTAATAACTACAGTAATTGTCGTTCTATCGATCATATAAGCATAATAAGGCTAATAATATGAGTTAGAGTGATAATACTAAGAGTAGTGAGTATAGTAATTCTCATTCTATCGATCATATAAGCATAATATGGCTAATAATATGAGTAAGATTGATAATAATAAGAGTAATGGGTATAGTAATTGTAGTTCTATCGATCATATAAGCAAAATATGGCTAATAATATGAGTTAGATTGATAATAATAAGAGTAATAACTACAGTAATTGTCGTTCTATCGATCATATAAGCATAATAAGGCTAATAATATGAGTTAGAGTGATAATACTAAGAGTAGTGAGTATAGTAATTCTCGTTCTATCGATCATATAAGCATAATATGGCTAATAATATGAGTTAGATTGATAATAATAAGAGTAATGAGTATAGTAATTGTAGTTCTATCGATCATATAAGCATAATATGGCTAATAATATGAGTTAGATTGATAATACTAAGAGTAGTGGGTATAGTAATTCTCGTTCTATCGATCATATAAGCATAATATGGCTAATAATATGAGTTAGATTGATAATAATAAGAGTAATGAGTATAGTAATTGTAGTTCTATCGATCATATCGGCATAATATGGTTAATAATATGAGTTAGATTCATAATAATAAGAGTAGTGAGTATAGTAATTCTCGTTCTATCGATCATATAAGCATAATATGGCTAATAATATGAGTTAGATTGATAATAATAAGAGTAATGAGTATAGTAATTGTAGTTCTATCGATCATTTAAGCATAATATGGCTAATAATATGAGTTAGATTGATAATAATAACAGTAATAAGTATAGTAATTGTCGTTCTATCGATAATATAACCATAATATGGCTAGTAATATGAGTTAGATTGATAATACTAAGAGTAGTGAGTATAGTAATTCTCGTTCTATCGATCATATAAGCATAATATGGCTAATAATATGAGTTAGATTGATAATAATAACAGTAATAAGTATAGTAATTGTCGTTCTATCGATAATATAAGCATAATATGGCTAATAATATGAGTTAGATTGATAATACTAAGAGTAGTGAGTATAGTAGTTCTCGTTCTATCGATCATATAAGCATAATATGGCCAATAATATGAGTTAGATTGATAATAATAAGAGTAATAAGTATAGTAATTGTCGTTCTATCGATCATATAAGCATAATATGGCTAATAATATGAGTTAGATTGATAATAATATGAGTAATAACTACAGTAATTGTCGTTCTATCGATCATATAAGCATAATAAGGCTAATAATATGAGTTAGAGTGATAATACTAAGAGTAGTGAGTATAGTAATTCTCATTCTATCGATCATATAAGCATAATATGGCTAATAATATGAGTAAGATTGATAATAATAAGAGTAATGGGTATAGTAATTGTAGTTCTATCGATCATATAAGCAAAATATGGCTAATAATATGAGTTAGATTGATAATAATAAGAGTAATAACTACAGTAATTGTCGTTCTATCGATCATATAAGCATAATAAGGCTAATAATATGAGTTAGAGTGATAATACTAAGAGTAGTGAGTATAGTAATTCTCGTTCTATCGATCATATAAGCATAATATGGCTAATAATATGAGTTAGATTGATAATAATAAGAGTAATGAGTATAGTAATTGTAGTTCTATCGATCATATAAGCATAATATGGCTAATAATATGAGTTAGATTGATAATACTAAGAGTAGTGGGTATAGTAATTCTCGTTCTATCGATCATATAAGCATAATATGGCTAATAATATGAGTTAGATTGATAATAATAAGAGTAATGAGTATAGTAATTGTAGTTCTATCGATCATATCGGCATAATATGGTTAATAATATGAGTTAGATTCATAATAATAAGAGTAGTGAGTATAGTAATTCTCGTTCTATCGATCATATAAGCATAATATGGCTAATAATATGAGTTAGATTGATAATAATAAGAGTAATGAGTATAGTAATTGTAGTTCTATCGATCATTTAAGCATAATATGGCTAATAATATGAGTTAGATTGATAATAATAACAGTAATAAGTATAGTAATTGTCGTTCTATCGATAATATAACCATAATATGGCTAGTAATATGAGTTAGATTGATAATACTAAGAGTAGTGAGTATAGTAATTCTCGTTCTATCGATCATATAAGCATAATATGGCTAATAATATGAGTTAGATTGATAATAATAAGAGTAATAACTACAGTAATTGTCGTTCTATCGATCATATAAGCATAATAAGGCTAATAATATGAGTTAGAGTGATAATACTAAGAGTAGTGAGTATAGTAATTCTCATTCTATCGATCATATAAGCATAATATGGCTAATAATATGAGTTAGATTAATAATAATAAGAGTAATGGGTATAGTAATTGTAGTTCTATCGATCATATAAGCAAAACATGGCTAATAATATGAGTTAGATTGATAATAATAAGAGTAATAACTACAGTAATTGTCGTTCTATCGATCATATAAGCATAATAAGGCTAATAATATGAGTTAGATTGATAATAATAAGAGTAATAAGTATAGTAATTGTCGTTCTCTCGATCATATGAGCATAATATGGCTAATAATATGAGTTAGAGTGATAATACTAAGAGTAGTGAGTATAGTAATTCTCATTCTATCGATCATTTAAGCATAATATGGCTAATAATATGAGTTAGATTGATAATAATAACAGTAATAAGTATAGTAATTGTCGTTCTATCGATAATATAAGCATAATATGGCTAATAATATGAGTTAGATTGATAATACTAAGAGTAGTGAGTATAGTAATTCTCGTTCTATCGATCATATAAGCATAATATGGCTAATAATATGAGTTAGAGTGATAATACTAAGAGTAGTGAGTATAGTAATTGTCGTTCTATCGATCATATAAGCATAATATGGCTAATAATATGAGTTAGATTGATAATAATAACAGTAATAAGTATAGTAACTGTCGTTCTATCGATCATGTAAGCATAATATGGCTAATAATACGAGTTAGATTGATAATAATAAGAGTAATAAGTATAGTAATTGTCGTTCTATCGATCATTTAAGCATAATATGGCTAATAATATGAGTTAGATTGATAATAATAACAGTAATAAGTATAGTAATTGTCGTTCTATCGATCATATAAGCATAATA
Source organism: Megachile rotundata (assembly GCF_050947335.1). Classification (NCBI taxonomy): domain Eukaryota; kingdom Metazoa; phylum Arthropoda; class Insecta; order Hymenoptera; family Megachilidae; genus Megachile; species Megachile rotundata. The sequence goes on along the minus strand of NW_027473720.1, from coordinate 111,684 downwards.
TGGCTAACAATATGATATAGATTGATAATAATAAGAGTAATAAGTATAGTATTTGTCGTTCTATCGATCATGTAAGCATAATATGGCTAATAATACGAGTTAGATTGATAATAATAAGAGTAATAAGTATAGTAATTGTCGTTCTATCGATCATTTAAGCATAATATGGCTAATAATATGAGTTAGATTGATAATAATAACAGTAATAAGTATAGTAATTGTCGTTCTATCGATAATATAAGCATAATATGGCTAATAATATGAGTTAGATTGATAATACTATGAGTAGTGAGTATAGTAATTCTCGTTCTATCGATCATATAAGCATAATATGGCTAATAATATGAGTTAGATTGATAATAATAAGAGTAATGGGTATAGTAATTGTAGTTCTATCGATCATATAAGCAAAATATGGCTAATAATATGAGTTAGATTGATAATAATAAGAGTAATAACTACAGTAATTGTCGTTCTATCGATCATATAAGCATAATAAGGCTAATAATATGAGTTAGAGTGATAATACTAAGAGTAGTGAGTATTGTAATTCGCATTCTATCGATCATACAAGCATAATATGGCTAATAATATGAGCTAGATTGATAATAATAACATTAATAAGTATAGTAACTGTCGTTCTATCGATAATATAAGCATAATATGGCTAGTAATATGAGTTAGATTGATAATACTAAGAGTAGTGAGTATAGTAATTGTCGTTCTATCGATCATATAAGCATAATATGGCTAATAATATGATATAGATTGATAATAATAAGAGTAATAAGTATAGTATTTGTCGTTCTATCGATCATGTAAGCATAATATGGCTAATAATACGAGATAGATTGATAATAATAAGAGTAATAAGTATAGTAATTGTCGTTCTATCGATCATTTAAGCATAATATGGCTAATAATATGAGTTAGATTGATAATAATAACAGTAATAAGTATAGTAATTGTCGTTCTATCGACCATATAAGCATAATATGGCTAATAATATGAGTTAGATTGATAATACTAAGAGTAGTGAGTATAGTAATTCTCGTTCTATCGATCATATAAGCATAATATGGGTAATAATATGAGTTAGATAGATAATAATAACAGTAATAAGTATAGTAATTGTCGTTCTATCGATAATATAAGCATAATATGGCTAATAATATGAGTTAGATTGATAATACTAAGAGTAGTGAGTATAGTAATTCTCGTTCTATCGATCATATAAGCATAATATGGCTAATAATATGAGTTAGATTGATAATAATAAGAGTAATAAGTATAGTAATTGTCGTTCTCTCGATCATATGAGCATAATATGGCTAATAATATGAGTTAGAGTGATAATACTAAGAGTAGTGAGTATAGTAATTCTCATTCTATCGATCATTTAAGCATAATATGGCTAATAATATGAGTTAGATTGATAATAATAACAGTAATAAGTATAGTAATTGTCGTTCTATCGATAATATAACCATAATATGGCTAATAATATGAGTTAGATTGATAATACTAAGAGTAGTGAGTATAGTAATTCTCGTTCTATCGATCATATAAGCATAATATGGCTAATAATATGAGTTAGATTGATAATAATAAGAGTAATAAGTATAGTAATTGTCGTTCTATCGATCATTTAAGCATAATATGGGTAATAATATGAGTCAGATTGATAATAATAACAGTAATAAGTATAGTAATTGTCGTTCTATCGATAATATAAGCATAATATGGCTAATAATATGAGTTAGATTGATAATACTAAGAGTAGTGAGTACAGTAGTTCTCGTTCTATCGATCATATAAGCATAATATGGCTAATAATATGAGTTAGATTGATAATAATAAGAGTAATAAGTATAGTAATTGTCGTTCTATCGATCATATAAGCATAATATGGCTAATAATATGAGTTAGATTGATAATAATAACAGTAATAAGTATAGTAATTGTCGTTCTATCGATAATATAACCATAATATGGCTAGTAATATGAGTTAGATTGATAATACTAAGAGTAGTGAGTATAGTAATTCTCGTTCTATCGATCATATAAGCATAATATGGCTAATAATATGAGTTAGATTGATAATAATATGAGTAATAACTACAGTAATTGTCGTTCTATCGATCATATAAGCATAATAAGGCTAATAATATGAGTTAGAGTGATAATACTAAGAGTAGTGAGTATAGTAATTCTCATTCTATCGATCATATAAGCATAATATGGCTAATAATATGAGTAAGATTGATAATAATAAGAGTAATGGGTATAGTAATTGTAGTTCTATCGACCATATAAGCAAAATATGGCTAATAATATGAGTTAGATTGATAATAATAAGAGTAATAACTACAGTAATTGTCGTTCTATCGATCATATAAGCATAATAAGGCTAATAATATGAGTTAGAGTGATAATACTAAGAGTAGTGAGTATAGTAATTCTCGTTCTATCGATCATATAAGCATAATATGGCTAATAATATGAGTTAGATTGATAATAATAAGAGTAATGAGTATAGTAATTGTAGTTCTATCGATCATATAAGCATAATATGGCTAATAATATGAGTTAGATTGATAATACTAAGAGTAGTGGGTATAGTAATTCTCGTTCTATCGATCATATAAGCATAATATGGCTAATAATATGAGTTAGATTGATAATAATAAGAGTAATGAGTATAGTAATTGTAGTTCTATTGATCATATCGGCATAATATGGTTAATAATATGAGTTAGATTCATAATAATAAGAGTAATAAGTATAGTAATTGTCGTTCTATCGATCATATAAGCATAATATGGCTAATAATATGAGTTAGATTGATAATACTAAGAGTAGTGAGTATAGTAATTCTCGTTCTATCGATCATATAAGCATAATATGGCTAATAATATGAGTTAGATTGATAATAATAACAGTAATAAGTATAGTAATTGTCGTTCTATCGATAATATAAGCATAATATGGCTAATAATATGAGTTAGATTGATAATACTAAGAGTAGTGAGTATAGTAGTTCTCGTTCTATCGATCATATAAGCATAATATGGCCAATAATATGAGTTAGATTGATAATAATAAGAGTAATAAGTATAGTAATTGTCGTTCTATCGATCATATAAGCATAATATGGCTAATAATATGAGTTAGATTGATAATAATAAGAGTAATGAGTATAGTAATTGTAGTTCTATCGATCATTTAAGCATAATATGGCTAATAATATGAGTTAGATTGATAATAATAACAGTAATAAGTATAGTAATTGTCGTTCTATCGATAATATAACCATAATATGGCTAGTAATATGAGTTAGATTGATAATACTAAGAGTAGTGAGTATAGTAATTCTCGTTCTATCGATCATATAAGCATAATATGGCTAATAATATGAGTTAGATTGATAATAATAAGAGTAATAACTACAGTAATTGTCGTTCTATCGATCATATAAGCATAATAAGGCTAATAATATGAGTTAGAGTGATAATACTAAGAGTAGTGAGTATAGTAATTCTCATTCTATCGATCATATAAGCATAATATGGCTAATAATATGAGTTAGATTGATAATAATAAGAGTAATGGGTATAGTAATTGTAGTTCTATCGATCATATAAGCAAAACATGGCTAATAATATGAGTTAGATTGATAATAATAAGAGTAATAACTACAGTAATTGTCGTTCTATCGATCATATAAGCATAATAAGGCTAATAATATGAGTTAGAGTGATAATACTAAGAGTAGTGAGTATTGTAATTCTCATTCTATCGATCATATAAGCATAATATGGCTAATAATATGAGTTAGATTGATAATAATAACAGTAATAAGTATAGTAACTGTCGTTCTATCGATAATATAAGCAAAATATGGCGAATAATATGAGTTAGATTGATAATAATAAGAGTAATAACTACAGTAATTGTCGTTCTATCGATCATATAAGCATAATAAGGCTAATAATATGAGTTAGAGTGATAATACTAAGAGTAGTGAGTATTGTAATTCTCATTCTATCGATCATATAAGCATAATATGGCTAATAATATGAGTTAGATTGATAATAATAAGAGTAATAACTACAGTAATTGTCGTTCTATCGATCATATAAGCATAATAAGGCTAATAATATGAGTTAGAGTGATAATACTAAGAGTAGTGAGTATAGTAATTCTCGTTCTATCGGTCATATAAGCATAATATGGCTAATAATATGAGTTAGATTGATAATAATAAGAGTAATGAGTATAGTAATTGTAGTTCTATCGATCATATAAGCATAATATGGCTAATAATATGAGTTAGATTGATAATACTAAGAGTAGTGGGTATAGTAATTCTCGTTCTATCGATCATATAAGCATAATATGGCTAATAATATGAGTTAGATTGATAATAATAAGAGTAATGAGTATAGTAATTGTAGTTCTATCGATCATATCGGCATAATATGGTTAATAATATGAGTTAGATTCATAATAATAAGAGTAATAAGTATAGTAATTGTCGTTCTATCGATCATATAAGCATAATATGGCTAATAATATGAGTTAGATTGATAATACTAAGAGTAGTGAGTATAGTAATTCTCGTTCTATCGATCATATAAGCATAATATGGCTAATAATATGAGTTAGATTGATAATAATAACAGTAATAAGTATAGTAATTGTCGTTCTATCGATAATATAAGCATAATATGGCTAATAATATGAGTTAGATTGATAATACTAAGAGTAGTGAGTATAGTAGTTCTCGTTCTATCGATCATATAAGCATAATATGGCCAATAATATGAGTTAGATTGATAATAATAAGAGTAATAAGTATAGTAATTGTCGTTCTATCGATCATATAAGCATAATATGGCTAATAATATGAGTTAGATTGATAATACTAAGAGTAGTGAGTATAGTAATTCTCGTTCTATCGATCATATAAGCATAATATGGCTAATAATATGAGTTAGATTGATAATAATAAGAGTAATGAGTATAGTAATTGTAGTTCTATCGATCATTTAAGCATAATATGGCTAATAATACGAGTTAGATTGATAATAATAAGAGTAATAAGTATAGTAATTGTCGTTCTATCGATCATTTAAGCATAATATGGCTAATAATATGAGTTAGATTGATAATAATAACAGTAATAAGTATAGTAATTGTCGTTCTATCGATAATATAAGCATAATATGGCTAATAATATGAGTTAGATTGATAATACTAAGAGTAGTGAGTATAGTAATTCTCGTTCTATCCATCATATAAGCATAATATGGCTAATAATAAGAGTTAGTATGATAATAATAAGAGTAATGAGTATAGTAATTGTAGTTCTATCGATCATATCGGCATAATATGGTTAATAATATGAGTTAGATTCATAATAATAAGAGTAATAAGTATAGTAATTGTCGTTCTATCGATCATATAAGCATAATATGGCTAATAATATGAGTTAGATTGATAATACTAAGAGTAGTGAGTATAGTAATTCTCGTTCTATCGATCATATAAGCATAATATGGCTAATAATATGAGTTAGATTGATAATAATAACAGTAATAAGTATAGTAATTGTCGTTCTATCGATCATATAAGCATAATAAGGCTAATAATATGAGTTAGAGTGATAATACTAAGAGTAGTGAGTATAGTAATTCTCATTCTATCGATCATATAAGCATAATATGGCTAATAATATGAGTTAGATTGATAATAATAAGAGTAATGGGTATAGTAATTCTCGTTCTATCGATCATATAAGCATAATATGGCTAATAATAAGAGTTAGTATGATAATAATAAGAGTAATGAGTATAGTAATTGTAGTTCTATCGATCATATCGGCATAATATGGTTAATAATATGAGTTAGATTGATAATAATAAGAGTAATAAGTATAGTAATTGTCGTTCTCTCGATCATATGAGCATAATATGGCTAATAATATGAGTTAGAGTGATAATACTAAGAGTAGTGAGTATAGTAATTCTCATTCTATCGATCATTTAAGCATAATATGGCTAATAATATGAGTTAGATTGATAATAATAACAGTAATAAGTATAGTAATTGTCGTTCTATCGATAATATAACCATAATATGGCTAATAATATGAGTTAGATTGATAATACTAAGAGTAGTGAGTATAGTAATTCTCGTTCTATCGATCATATAAGCATAATATGGCTAATAATATGAGTTAGATTGATAATAATAAGAGTAATAAGTATAGTAATTGTCGTTCTATCGATCATTTAAGCATAATATGGGTAATAATATGAGTCAGATTGATAATAATAACAGTAATAAGTATAGTAATTGTCGTTCTATCGATAATATAAGCATAATATGGCTAATAATATGAGTTAGATTGATAATACTAAGAGTAGTGAGTACAGTAGTTCTCGTTCTATCGATCATATAAGCATAATATGGCTAATAATATGAGTTAGATTGATAATAATAAGAGTAATAAGTATAGTAATTGTCGTTCTATCGATCATATAAGCATAATATGGCTAATAATATGAGTTAGATTGATAATAATAACAGTAATAAGTATAGTAATTGTCGTTCTATCGATAATATAACCATAATATGGCTAGTAATATGAGTTAGATTGATAATACTAAGAGTAGTGAGTATAGTAATTCTCGTTCTATCGATCATATAAGCATAATATGGCTAATAATATGAGTTAGATTGATAATAATATGAGTAATAACTACAGTAATTGTCGTTCTATCGATCATATAAGCATAATAAGGCTAATAATATGAGTTAGAGTGATAATACTAAGAGTAGTGAGTATAGTAATTCTCATTCTATCGATCATATAAGCATAATATGGCAAATAATATGAGTAAGATTGATAATAATAAGAGTAATGGGTATAGTAATTGTAGTTCTATCGATCATATAAGCAAAATATGGCTAATAATATGAGTTAGATTGATAATAATAAGAGTAATAACTACAGTAATTGTCGTTCTATCGATCATATAAGCATAATAAGGCTAATAATATGAGTTAGAGTGATAATACTAAGAGTAGTGAGTATAGTAATTCTCGTTCTATCGATCATATAAGCATAATATGGCTAATAATATGAGTTAGATTGATAATAATAAGAGTAATGAGTATAGTAATTGTAGTTCTATCGATCATATAAGCATAATATGGCTAATAATATGAGTTAGATTGATAATACTAAGAGTAGTGGGTATAGTAATTCTCGTTCTATCGATCATATAAGCATAATATGGCTAATAATATGAGTTAGATTGATAATAATAAGAGTAATGAGTATAGTAATTGTAGTTCTATCGATCATATCGGCATAATATGGTTAATAATATGAGTTAGATTCATAATAATAAGAGTAATAAGTATAGTAATTGTCGTTCTATCGATCATATAAGCATAATATGGCTAATAATATGAGTTAGATTGATAATACTAAGAGTAGTGAGTATAGTAATTCTCGTTCTATCGATCATATAAGCATAATATGGCTAATAATATGAGTTAGATTGATAATAATAACAGTAATAAGTATAGTAATTGTCGTTCTATCGATAATATAAGCATAATATGGCTAATAATATGAGTTAGATTGATAATACTAAGAGTAGTGAGTATAGTAGTTCTCGTTCTATCGATCATATAAGCATAATATGGCCAATAATATGAGTTAGATTGATAATAATAAGAGTAATAAGTATAGTAATTGTCGTTCTATCGATCATATAAGCATAATATGGCTAATAATATGAGTTAGATTGATAATAATATGAGTAATAACTACAGTAATTGTCGTTCTATCGATCATATAAGCATAATAAGGCTAATAATATGAGTTAGAGTGATAATACTAAGAGTAGTGAGTATAGTAATTCTCATTCTATCGATCATATAAGCATAATATGGCTAATAATATGAGTAAGATTGATAATAATAAGAGTAATGGGTATAGTAATTGTAGTTCTATCGATCATATAAGCAAAATATGGCTAATAATATGAGTTAGATTGATAATAATAAGAGTAATAACTACAGTAATTGTCGTTCTATCGATCATATAAGCATAATAAGGCTAATAATATGAGTTAGAGTGATAATACTAAGAGTAGTGAGTATAGTAATTCTCGTTCTATCGATCATATAAGCATAATATGGCTAATAATATGAGTTAGATTGATAATAATAAGAGTAATGAGTATAGTAATTGTAGTTCTATCGATCATATAAGCATAATATGGCTAATAATATGAGTTAGATTGATAATACTAAGAGTAGTGGGTATAGTAATTCTCGTTCTATCGATCATATAAGCATAATATGGCTAATAATATGAGTTAGATTGATAATAATAAGAGTAATGAGTATAGTAATTGTAGTTCTATCGATCATATCGGCATAATATGGTTAATAATATGAGTTAGATTCATAATAATAAGAGTAGTGAGTATAGTAATTCTCGTTCTATCGATCATATAAGCATAATATGGCTAATAATATGAGTTAGATTGATAATAATAAGAGTAATGAGTATAGTAATTGTAGTTCTATCGATCATTTAAGCATAATATGGCTAATAATATGAGTTAGATTGATAATAATAACAGTAATAAGTATAGTAATTGTCGTTCTATCGATAATATAACCATAATATGGCTAGTAATATGAGTTAGATTGATAATACTAAGAGTAGTGAGTATAGTAATTCTCGTTCTATCGATCATATAAGCATAATATGGCTAATAATATGAGTTAGATTGATAATAATAAGAGTAATAACTACAGTAATTGTCGTTCTATCGATCATATAAGCATAATAAGGCTAATAATATGAGTTAGAGTGATAATACTAAGAGTAGTGAGTATAGTAATTCTCATTCTATCGATCATATAAGCATAATATGGCTAATAATATGAGTTAGATTGATAATAATAAGAGTAATGGGTATAGTAATTGTAGTTCTATCGATCATATAAGCAAAACATGGCTAATAATATGAGTTAGATTGATAATAATAAGAGTAATAACTACAGTAATTGTCGTTCTATCGATCATATAAGCATAATAAGGCTAATAATATGAGTTAGAGTGATAATACTAAGAGTAGTGAGTATTGTAATTCTCATTCTATCGATCATATAAGCATAATATGGCTAATAATATGAGTTAGATTGATAATAATAACAGTAATAAGTATAGTAACTGTCGTTCTATCGATAATATAAGCAAAATATGGCTAATAATATGAGTTAGATTGATAATAATAAGAGTAATAACTACAGTAATTGTCGTTCTATCGATCATATAAGCATAATAAGGCTAATAATATGAGTTAGAGTGATAATACTAAGAGTAGTGAGTATTGTAATTCTCATTCTATCGATCATATAAGCATAATATGGCTAATAATATGAGTTAGATTGATAATAATAAGAGTAATAACTACAGTAATTGTCGTTCTATCGATCATATAAGCATAATAAGGCTAATAATATGAGTTAGAGTGATAATACTAAGAGTAGTGAGTATAGTAATTCTCGTTCTATCGATCATATAAGCATAATATGGCTAATAATATGAGTTAGATTGATAATAATAAGAGTAATGAGTATAGTAATTGTAGTTCTATCGATCATATAAGCATAATATGGCTATTAATATGAGTTAGATTGATAATACTAAGAGTAGTGGGTATAGTAATTCTCGTTCTATCGATCATATAAGCATAATATGGCTAATAATATGAGTTAGATTGATAATAATAAGAGTAATGAGTATAGTAATTGTAGTTCTATCGATCATATCGGCATAATATGGTTAATAATATGAGTTAGATTCATAATAATAAGAGCAATAAGTATAGTAATTGTCGTTCTATCGATCATATAAGCATAATATGGCTAATAATATGAGTTAGATTGATAATACTAAGAGTAGTGAGTATAGTAATTCTCGTTCTATCGATCATATAAGCATAATATGGCTAATAATATGAGTTAGATTGATAATAATAACAGTAATAAGTATAGTAATTGTCGTTCTATCGATAACATAAGCATAATATGGCTAATAATATGAGTTAGATTGATAATACTAAGAGTAGTGAGTATAGTAGTTCTCGTTCTATCGATCATATAAGCATAATATGGCCAATAATATGAGTTAGATTGATAATAATAAGAGTAATAAGTATAGTAATTGTCGTTCTATCGATCATATAAGCATAATATGGCTAATAATATGAGTTAGATTGATAATACTAAGAGTAGTGAGTATAGTAATTCTCGTTCTATCGATCATATAAGCATAATATGGCTAATAATATGAGTTAGATTGATAATAATAAGAGTAATGAGTATAGTAATTGTAGTTCTATCGATCATTTAAGCATAATATGGCTAATAATATGAGTTAGATTGATAATAATAACAGTAATAAGTATAGTAATTGTCGTTCTATCGATAATATAACCATAATATGGCTAGTAATATGAGTTAGATTGATAATACTATGAGTAGTGAGTATAGTAATTCTCGTTCTATCGATCATATAAGCATAATATGGCTAATAATATGAGTTAGATTGATAATAATAAGAGTAATGAGTATAGTAATTGTAGTTCTATCGATCATATCGGCATAATATGGTTAATAATATGAGTTAGATTCATAATAATAAGAGTAATAAGTATAGTATTTGTCGTTCTATCGATCATGTAAGCATAATATGGCTAATAATACGAGTTAGATTGATAATAATAAGAGTAATAAGTATAGTAATTGTCGTTCTATCGATCATTTAAGCATAATATGGCTAATAATATGAGTTAGATTGATAATAATAACAGTAATAAGTATAGTAATTGTCGTTCTATCGATAATATAAGCATAATATGGCTAATAATATGAGTTAGATTGATAATACTAAGAGTAGTGAGTATAGTAATTCTCGTTCTATCCATCATATAAGCATAATATGGCTAATAATAAGAGTTAGTATGATAATAATAAGAGTAATGAGTATAGTAATTGTAGTTCTATCGATCATATCGGCATAATATGGTTAATAATATGAGTTAGATTCATAATAATAAGAGTAATAAGTATAGTAATTGTCGTTCTATCGATCATATAAGCATAATATGGCTAATAATATGAGTTAGATTGATAATAGTAAGAGTAGTGAGTATAGTAATTCTCGTTCTATCGATCATATAAGCATAATATGGCTAATAATATGAGTTAGATTGATAATAATAACAGTAATAAGTATAGTAATTGTCGTTCTATCGATCATATAAGCATAATAAGGCTAATAATATGAGTTAGAGTGATAATACTAAGAGTAGTGAGTATAGTAATTCTCATTCTATCGATCATATAAGCATAATATGGCTAATAATATGAGTTAGATTGATAATAATAAGAGTAATGGGTATAGTAATTGTAGTTCTATCGATCATATAAGCATAATATGGCTAATAATATGAGTTAGATTGATAATAATAACAGTAATAAGTATAGTAATTGTCGTTCTATCGATAATATAAGCATAATATGGCTAATAATATGAGTTAGATTGATAATACTAAGAGTAGTGAGTATAGTAATTCTCGTTCTATCCATCATATAAGCATAATATGGCTAATAATAAGAGTTAGTATGATAATAATAAGAGTAATGAGTATAGTAATTGTAGTTCTATCGATCATATCGGCATAATATGGTTAATAATATGAGTTAGATTGATAATAATAAGAGTAATAAGTATAGTAATTGTCGTTCTCTCGATCATATGAGCATAATATGGCTAATAATATGAGTTAGAGTGATAATACTAAGAGTAGTGAGTATAGTAATTCTCATTCTATCGATCATTTAAGCATAATATGGCTAATAATATGAGTTAGATTGATAATAATAAGAGTAATGAGTATAGTAATTGTAGTTCTATCGATCATATCGGCATAATATGGTTAATAATATGAGTTAGATTCATAATAATAAGAGTAATAAGTATAGTATTTGTCGTTCTATCGATCATGTAAGCATAATATGGCTAATAATACGAGTTAGATTGATAATAATAAGAGTAATAAGTATAGTAATTGTCGTTCTATCGATCATTTAAGCATAATATGGCTAATAATATGAGTTAGATTGATAATAATAACAGTAATAAGTATAGTAATTGTCGTTCTATCGATAATATAAGCATAATATGGCTAATAATATGAGTTAGATTGATAATACTAAGAGTAGTGAGTATAGTAATTCTCGTTCTATCCATCATATAAGCATAATATGGCTAATAATAAGAGTTAGTATGATAATAATAAGAGTAATGAGTATAGTAATTGTAGTTCTATCGATCATATCGGCATAATATGGTTAATAATATGAGTTAGATTCATAATAATAAGAGTAATAAGTATAGTAATTGTCGTTCTATCGATCATATAAGCATAATATGGCTAATAATATGAGTTAGATTGATAATAGTAAGAGTAGTGAGTATAGTAATTCTCGTTCTATCGATCATATAAGCATAATATGGCTAATAATATGAGTTAGATTGATAATAATAACAGTAATAAGTATAGTAATTGTCGTTCTATCGATCATATAAGCATAATAAGGCTAATAATATGAGTTAGAGTGATAATACTAAGAGTAGTGAGTATAGTAATTCTCATTCTATCGATCATATAAGCATAATATGGCTAATAATATGAGTTAGATTGATAATAATAAGAGTAATGGGTATAGTAATTGTAGTTCTATCGATCATATAAGCATAATATGGCTAATAATATGAGTTAGATTGATAATAATAACAGTAATAAGTATAGTAATTGTCGTTCTATCGATAATATAAGAATAATATGGCTAATAATATGAGTTAGATTGATAATACTAAGAGTAGTGAGTATAGTAATTCTCGTTCTATCCATCATATAAGCATAATATGGCTAATAATAAGAGTTAGTATGATAATAATAAGAGTAATGAGTATAGTAATTGTAGTTCTATCGATCATATCGGCATAATATGGTTAATAATATGAGTTAGATTGATAATAATAAGAGTAATAAGTATAGTAATTGTCGTTCTCTCGATCATATGAGCATAATATGGCTAATAATATGAGTTAGAGTGATAATACTAAGAGTAGTGAGTATAGTAATTCTCATTCTATCGATCATTTAAGCATAATATGGCTAATAATATGAGTTAGATTGATAATAATAACAGTAATAAGTATAGTAATTGTCGTTCTATCGATAATATAACCATAATATGGCTAATAATATGAGTTAGATTGATAATACTAAGAGTAGTGAGTATAGTAATTCTCGTTCTATCGATCATATAAGCATAATATGGCTAATAATATGAGTTAGATTGATAATAATAAGAGTAATAAGTATAGTAATTGTCGTTCTATCGATCATTTAAGCATAATATGGGTAATAATATGAGTCAGATTGATAATAATAACAGTAATAAGTATAGTAATTGTCGTTCTATCGATAATATAAGCATAATATGGCTAATAATATGAGTTAGATTGATAATACTAAGAGTAGTGAGTACAGTAGTTCTCGTTCTATCGATCATATAAGCATAATATGGCTAATAATATGAGTTAGATTGATAATAATAAGAGTAATAAGTATAGTAATTGTCGTTCTATCGATCATATAAGCATAATATGGCTAATAATATGAGTTAGATTGATAATAATAACAGTAATAAGTATAGTAATTGTCGTTCTATCGATAATATAACCATAATATGGCTAGTAATATGAGTTAGATTGATAATACTAAGAGTAGTGAGTATAGTAATTCTCGTTCTATCGATCATATAAGCATAATATGGCTAATAATATGAGTTAGATTGATAATAATATGAGTAATAACTACAGTAATTGTCGTTCTATCGATCATATAAGCATAATAAGGCTAATAATATGAGTTAGAGTGATAATACTAAGAGTAGTGAGTATAGTAATTCTCATTCTATCGATCATATAAGCATAATATGGCTAATACTATGAGTAAGATTGATAATAATAAGAGTAATGGGTATAGTAATTGTAGTTCTATCGATCATATAAGCAAAATATGGCTAATAATATGAGTTAGATTGATAATAATAAGAGTAATAACTACAGTAATTGTCGTTCTATCGATCATATAAGCATAATAAGGCTAATAATATGAGTTAGAGTGATAATACTAAGAGTAGTGAGTATAGTAATTCTCGTTCTATCGATCATATAAGCATAATATGGCTAATAATATGAGTTAGATTGATAATAATAAGAGTAATGAGTATAGTAATTGTAGTTCTATCGATCATATAAGCATAATATGGCTAATAATATGAGTTAGATTGATAATACTAAGAGTAGTGGGTATAGTAATTCTCGTTCTATCGATCATATAAGCAAAATATGGCTAATAATATGAGTTAGATTGATAATAATAAGAGTAATGAGTATAGTAATTGTAGTTCTATCGATCATATCGGCATAATATGGTTAATAATATGAGTTAGATTCATAATAATAAGAGTAATAAGTATAGTAATTGTCGTTCTATCGATCATATAAGCATAATATGGCTAATAATATGAGTTAGATTGATAATACTAAGAGTAGTGAGTATAGTAATTCTCGTTCTATCGATCATATAAGCATAATATGGCTAATAATATGAGTTAGATTGATAATAATAACAGTAATAAGTATAGTAATTGTCGTTCTATCGATAATATAAGCATAATATGGCTAATAATATGAGTTAGATTGATAATACTAAGAGTAGTGAGTATAGTAGTTCTCGTTCTATCGATCATATAAGCATAATATGGCCAATAATATGAGTTAGATTGATAATAATAAGAGTAATAAGTATAGTAATTGTCGTTCTATCGATCATATAAGCATAATATGGCTAATAATATGAGTTAGATTGATAATAATAAGAGTAGTGAGTATAGTAATTCTCGTTCTATCGATCATATAAGCATAATATGGCTAATAATATGAGTTAGATTGATAATAATAAGAGTAATGAGTATAGTAATTGTAGTTCTATCGATCATTTAAGCATAATATGGCTAATAATATGAGTTAGATTGATAATAATATCAGTAATAAGTATAGTAATTGTCGTTCTATCGATAATATAACCATAATATGGCTAGTAATATGAGTTAGATTGATAATACTAAGAGTAGTGAGTATAGTAATTCTCGTTCTATCGATCATATAAGCATAATATGGCTAATAATATGAGTTAGATTGATAATAATAAGAGTAATAACTACAGTAATTGTCGTTCTATCGATCATATAAGCATAATAAGGCTAATAATATGAGTTAGAGTGATAATACTAAGAGTAGTGAGTATAGTAATTCTCATTCTATCGATCATATAAGCATAATATGGCTAATAATATGAGTTAGATTGATAATAATAAGAGTAATGGGTATAGTAATTGTAGTTCTATCGATCATATAAGCAAAACATGGCTAATAATATGAGTTAGATTGATAATAATAAGAGTAATAACTACAGTAATTGTCGTTCTATCGATCATATAAGCATAATAAGGCTAATAATATGAGTTAGAGTGATAATACTAAGAGTAGTGAGTATTGTAATTCTCATTCTATCGATCATATAAGCATAATATGGCTAATAATATGAGTTAGATTGATAATAATAACAGTAATAAGTATAGTAACTGTCGTTCTATCGATAATATAAGCAAAATATGGCTAATAATATGAGTTAGATTGATAATAATAAGAGTAATAACTACAGTAATTGTCGTTCTATCGATCATATAAGCATAATAAGGCTAATAATATGAGTTAGAGTGATAATACTAAGAGTAGTGAGTATTGTAATTCTCATTCTATCGATCATATAAGCATAATATGGCTAATAATATGAGTTAGATTGATAATAATAAGAGTATTAACTACAGTAATTGTCGTTCTATCGATCATATAAGCATAATAAGGCTAATAATATGAGTTAGAGTGATAATACTAAGAGTAGTGAGTATAGTAATTCTCGTTCTATCGATCATATAAGCATAATATGGCTAATAATATGAGTTAGATTGATAATAATAAGAATAATGAGTATAGTAATTGTAGTTCTATCGATCATATAAGCATAATATGGCTAATAATATGAGTTAGATTGATAATACTAAGAGTAGTGGGTATAGTAATTCTCGTTCTATCGATCATATAAGCATAATATGGCTAATAATATGAGTTAGATTGATAATAATAAGAGTAATGAGTATAGTAATTGTAGTTCTATCGATCATATCGGCATAATATGGTTAATAATATGAGTTAGATTCATAATAATAAGAGTAATAAGTATAGTAATTGTCGTTCTATCGATCATATAAGCATAATATGGCTAATAATATGAGTTAGATTGATAATACTAAGAGTAGTGAGTATAGTAATTCTCGTTCTATCGATCATATAAGCATAATATGGCTAATAATATGAGTTAGATTGATAATAATAACAGTAATAAGTATAGTAATTGTCGTTCTATCGATAATATAAGCATAATATGGCTAATAATATGAGTTAGATTGATAATACTAAGAGTAGTGAGTATAGTAATTCTCGTTCTATCGATCATATAAGCATAATATGGCTAATAATATGAGTTAGATTGATAATAATAAGAGTAATGAGTATAGTAATTGTAGTTCTATCGATCATATCGGCATAATATGGTTAATAATATGAGTTAGATTGATAATAATAAGAGTAATAAGTATAGTAATTGTCGTTCTCTCGATCATATGAGCATAATATGGCTAATAATATGAGTTAGAGTGATAATACTAAGAGTAGTGAGTATAGTAATTCTCATTCTATCGATCATTTAAGCATAATATGGCTAATAATATGAGTTAGATTGATAATAATAACAGTAATAAGTATAGTAATTGTCGTTCTATCGATAATATAACCATAATATGGCTAATAATATGAGTTAGATTGATAATACTAAGAGTAGTGAGTATAGTAATTCTCGTTCTATCGATCATATAAGCATAATATGGCTAATAATATGAGTTAGATTGATAATAATAAGAGTAATAAGTATAGTAATTGTCGTTCTATCGATCATTTAAGCATAATATGGGTAATAATATGAGTCAGATTGATAATAATAACAGTAATAAGTATAGTAATTGTCGTTCTATCGATAATATAAGCATAATATGGCTAATAATATGAGTTAGATTGATAATACTAAGAGTAGTGAGTACAGTAGTTCTCGTTCTATCGATCATATAAGCATAATATGGCTAATAATATGAGTTAGATTGATAATAATAAGAGTAATAAGTATAGTAATTGTCGTTCTATCGATCATATAAGCATAATATGGCTAATAATATGAGTTAGATTGATAATAATAACAGTAATAAGTATAGTAATTGTCGTTCTATCGATAATATAACCATAATATGGCTAGTAATATGAGTTAGATTGATAATACTAAGAGTAGTGAGTATAGTAATTCTCGTTCTATCGATCATATAAGCATAATATGGCTAATAATATGAGTTAGATTGATAATAATATGAGTAATAACTACAGTAATTGTCGTTCTATCGATCATATAAGCATAATAAGGCTAATAATATGAGTTAGAGTGATAATACTAAGAGTAGTGAGTATAGTAATTCTCATTCTATCGATCATATAAGCATAATATGGCTAATAATATGAGTAAGATTGATAATAATAAGAGTAATGGGTATAGTAATTGTAGTTCTATCGATCATATAAGCAAAATATGGCTAATAATATGAGTTAGATTGATAATAATAAGAGTAATAACTACAGTAATTGTCGTTCTATCGATCATATAAGCATAATAAGGCTAATAATATGAGTTAGAGTGATAATACTAAGAGTAGTGAGTATAGTAATTCTCGTTCTATCGATCATATAAGCATAATATGGCTAATAATATGAGTTAGATTGATAATAATAAGAGTAATGAGTATAGTAATTGTAGTTCTATCGATCATATAAGCATAATATGGCTAATAATATGAGTTAGATTGATAATACTAAGAGTAGTGGGTATAGTAATTCTCGTTCTATCGATCATATAAGCATAATATGGCTAATAATATGAGTTAGATTGATATTAATAAGAGTAATGAGTATAGTAATTGTAGTTCTATCGATCATATCGGCATAATATGGTTAATAATATGAGTTAGATTCATAATAATAAGAGTAATAAGTATAGTAATTGTCGTTCTATCGATCATATAAGCATAATATGGCTAATAATATGAGTTAGATTGATGATACTAAGAGTAGTGAGTATAGTAATTCTCGTTCTATCGATCATATAAGCATAATATGGCTAATAATATGAGTTAGATTGATAATAATAACAGTAATAAGTATAGTAATTGTCGTTCTATCGATAATATAAGCATAATATGGCTAATAATATGAGTTAGATTGATAATACTAAGAGTAGTGAGTATAGTAGTTCTCGTTCTATCGATCATATAAGCATAATATGGCCAATAATATGAGTTAGATTGATAATAATAAGAGTAATAAGTATAGTAATTGTCGTTCTATCGATCATATAAGCATAATATGGCTAATAATATGAGTTAGATTGATAATACTAAGAGTAGTGAGTATAGTAATTCTCGTTCTATCGATCATATAAGCATAATATGGCTAATAATATGAGTTAGATTGATAATAATAAGAGTAATGAGTATAGTAATTGTAGTTCTATCGATCATTTAAGCATAATATGGCTAATAATATGAGTTAGATTGATAATAATAACAGTAATAAGTATAGTAATTGTCGTTCTATCGATAATATAACCATAATATGGCTAGTAATATGAGTTAGATTGATAATACTAAGAGTAGTGAGTATAGTAATTCTCGTTCTATCGATCATATAAGCATAATATGGCTAATAATATGAGTTAGATTGATAATAATAAGAGTAATAACTACAGTAATTGTCGTTCTATCGATCATATAAGCATAATAAGGCTAATAATATGAGTTAGAGTGATAATACTAAGAGTAGTGAGTATAGTAATTCTCATTCTATCGATCATATAAGCATAATATGGCTAATAATATGAGTTAGATTGATAATAATAAGAGTAATGGGTATAGTAATTGTAGTTCTATCGATCATATAAGCAAAACATGGCTAATAATATGAGTTAGATTGATAATAATAAGAGTAATAACTACAGTAATTGTCGTTCTATCGATCATATAAGCATAATAAGGCTAATAATATGAGTTAGAGTGATAATACTAAGAGTAGTGAGTATTGTAATTCTCATTCTATCGATCATATAAGCATAATATGGCTAATAATATGAGTTAGATTGATAATAATAACAGTAATAAGTACAGTAACTGTCGTTCTATCGATAATATAAGCAAAATATGGCTAATAATATGAGTTAGATTGATAATAATAAGAGTAATAACTACAGTAATTGTCGTTCTATCGATCATATAAGCATAATAAGGCTAATAATATGAGTTAGAGTGATAATACTAAGAGTAGTGAGTATTGTAATTCTCATTCTATCGATCATATAAGCATAATATGGCTAATAATATGAGTTAGATTGATAATACTAAGAGTAGTGGGTATAGTAATTCTCGTTCTATCGATCATATAAGCATAATATGGCTAATAATATGAGTTAGATTGATAATAATAAGAGTAATGAGTATAGTAATTGTAGTTCTATCGATCATATCGGCATAATATGGTTAATAATATGAGTTAGATTGATAATAATAACAGTAATAAGTATAGTAATTGTCGTTCTATCGATAATATAAGCATAATATGGCTAATAATATGAGTTAGATTGATAATACTAAGAGTAGTGAGTATAGTAGTTCTCGTTCTATCGATCATATAAGCATAATATGGCCAATAATATGAGTTAGATTGATAATAATAAGAGTAATAAGTATAGTAATTGTCGTTCTATCGATCATATAAGCATAATATGGCTAATAATATGAGTTAGATTGATAATACTAAGAGTAGTGAGTATAGTAATTCTCGTTCTATCGATCATATAAGCATAATATGGCTAATAATATGAGTTAGATTGATAATAATAAGAGTAATGAGTATAGTAATTGTCGTTCTATCGATCATATAAGCATAATATGGCTAATAATATGAGTTAGATTGATAATAATAACAGTAATAAGTATAGTAATTGTCGTTCTATCGATAATATAACCATAATATGGCTAGTAATATGAGTTAGATTGATAATACTAAGAGTAGTGAGTATAGTAATTCTCGTTCTATCGATCATATAAGCATAATATGGCTAATAATATGAGTTAGATTGATAATAATATGAGTAATAACTACAGTAATTGTCGTTCTATCGATCATATAAGCATAATAAGGCTAATAATATGAGTTAGAGTGATAATACTAAGAGTAGTGAGTATAGTAATTCTCATTCTATCGATCATATAAGCATAATATGGCTAATAATATGAGTAAGATTGATAATAATAAGAGTAATGGGTATAGTAATTGTAGTTCTATCGATCATATAAGCAAAATATGGCTAATAATATGAGTTAGATTGATAATAATAAGAGTAATAACTACAGTAATTGTCGTTCTATCGATCATATAAGCATAATAAGGCTAATAATATGAGTTAGAGTGATAATACTAAGAGTAGTGAGTATAGTAATTCTCGTTCTATCGATCATATAAGCATAATATGGCTAATAATATGAGTTAGATTGATAATAATAAGAGTAATGAGTATAGTAATTGTAGTTCTATCGATCATATAAGCATAATATGGCTAATAATATGAGTTAGATTGATAATACTAAGAGTAGTGGGTATAGTAATTCTCGTTCTATCGATCATATAAGCATAATATGGCTAATAATATGAGTTAGATTGATAATAATAAGAGTAATGAGTATAGTAATTGTAGTTCTATCGATCATTTAAGCATAATATGGCTAATAATATGAGTTAGATTGATAATAATAACAGTAATAAGTATAGTAATTGTCGTTCTATCGATAATATAACCATAATATGGCTAGTAATATGAGTTAGATTGATAATACTAAGAGTAGTGAGTATAGTAATTCTCGTTCTATCGATCATATAAGCATAATATGGCTAATAATATGAGTTAGATTGATAATAATAAGAGTAATAACTACAGTAATTGTCGTTCTATCGATCATATAAGCATAATAAGGCTAATAATATGAGTTAGAGTGATAATACTAAGAGTAGTGAGTATAGTAATTCTCATTCTATCGATCATATAAGCATAATATGGCTAATAATATGAGTTAGATTGATAATAATAAGAGTAATGGGTATAGTAATTGTAGTTCTATCGATCATATAAGCAAAACATGGCTAATAATATGAGTTAGATTGATAATAATAAGAGTAATAACTACAGTAATTGTCGTTCTATCGATCATATAAGCATAATAAGGCTAATAATATGAGTTAGATTGATAATACTAAGAGTAGTGAGTATTGTAATTCTCATTCTATCGATCATATAAGCATAATATGGCTAATAATATGAGTTAGATTGATAATAATAAGAGTAATAACTACAGTAATTGTCGTTCTATCGATCATATAAGCATAATAAGGCTAATAATATGAGTTAGAGTGATAATACTAAGAGTAGTGAGTATAGTAATTCTCGTTCTATCGATCATATAAGCATAATATGGCTAATAATATGAGTTAGATTGATAATAATAAGAGTAATGAGTATAGTAATTGTAGTTCTATCGATCATATAAGCATAATATGGCTAATAATATGAGTTAGATTGATAATACTAAGAGTAGTGGGTATAGTAATTCTCGTTCTATCGATCATATAAGCATAATATGGCTAATAATATGAGTTAGATTGATAATAATAAGAGTAATGAGTATAGTAATTGTAGTTCTATCGATCATATCGGCATAATATGGTTAATAATATGAGTTAGATTCATAATAATAAGAGTAATAAGTATAGTAATTGTCGTTCTATCGATCATATAAGCATAATATGGCTAATAATATGAGTTAGATTGATAATACTAAGAGTAGTGAGTATAGTAATTCTCGTTCTATCGATCATATAAGCATAATATGGCTAATAATATGAGTTAGATTGATAATAATAACAGTAATAAGTATAGTAATTGTCGTTCTATCGATAATATAAGCATAATATGGCTAATAATATGAGTTAGATTGATAATACTAAGAGTAGTGAGTATAGTAATTCTCGTTCTATCGATCATATAAGCATAATATGGCTAATAATATGAGTTAGATTGATAATAATAAGAGTAATGAGTATAGTAATTGTAGTTCTATCGATCATATCGGCATAATATGGTTAATAATATGAGTTAGATTGATAATAATAAGAGTAATAAGTATAGTAATTGTCGTTCTCTCGATCATATGAGCATAATATGGCTAATAATATGAGTTAGATTGATAATAATAAGAGTAATAAGTATAGTAATTGTCGTTCTATCGATCATATAAGCATAATATGGCTAATAATATGAGTTAGATTGATAATAATAACAGTAATAAGTATAGTAATTGTCGTTCTATCGATAATATAACCATAATATGGCTAGTAATATGAGTTAGATTGATAATACTAAGAGTAGTGAGTATAGTAATTCTCGTTCTATCGATCATATAAGCATAATATGGCTAATAATATGAGTTAGATTGATAATAATATGAGTAATAACTACAGTAATTGTCGTTCTATCGATCATATAAGCATAATAAGGCTAATAATATGAGTTAGAGTGATAATACTAAGAGTAGTGAGTATAGTAATTCTCATTCTATCGATCATATAAGCATAATATGGCTAATAATATGAGTAAGATTGATAATAATAAGAGTAATGGGTATAGTAATTGTAGTTCTATCGATCATATAAGCAAAATATGGCTAATAATATGAGTTAGATTGATAATAATAAGAGTAATAACTACAGTAATTGTCGTTCTATCGATCATATAAGCATAATAAGGCTAATAATATGAGTTAGAGTGATAATACTAAGAGTAGTGAGTATAGTAATTCTCGTTCTATCGATCATATAAGCATAATATGGCTAATAATATGAGTTAGATTGATAATAATAAGAGTAATGAGTATAGTAATTGTAGTTCTATCGATCATATAAGCATAATATGGCTAATAATATGAGTTAGATTGATAATACTAAGAGTAGTGGGTATAGTAATTCTCGTTCTATCGATCATATAAGCATAATATGGCTAATAATATGAGTTAGATTGATAATAATAAGAGTAATGAGTATAGTAATTGTAGTTCTATCGATCATATCGGCATAATATGGTTAATAATATGAGTTAGATTCATAATAATAAGAGTAATAAGTATAGTAATTGTCGTTCTATCGATCATATAAGCATAATATGGCTAATAATATGAGTTAGATTGATAATACTAAGAGTAGTGAGTATAGTAATTCTCGTTCTATCGATCATATAAGCATAATATGGCTAATAATATGAGTTAGATTGATAATAATAACAGTAATAAGTATAGTAATTGTCGTTCTATCGATAATATAAGCATAATATGGCTAATAATATGAGTTAGATTGATAATACTAAGAGTAGTGAGTATAGTAATTCTCGTTCTATCGATCATATAAGCATAATATGGCTAATAATATGAGTTAGATTGATAATAATAAGAGTAATGAGTATAGTAATTGTAGTTCTATCGATCATATCGGCATAATATGGTTAATAATATGAGTTAGATTGATAATAATAAGAGTAATAAGTATAGTAATTGTCGTTCTCTCGATCATATGAGCATAATATGGCTAATAATATGAGTTAGATTGATAATAATAAGAGTAATAAGTATAGTAATTGTCGTTCTATCGATCATATAAGCATAATATGGCTAATAATATGAGTTAGATTGATAATAATAACAGTAATAAGTATAGTAATTGTCGTTCTATCGATAATATAACCATAATATGGCTAGTAATATGAGTTAGATTGATAATACTAAGAGTAGTGAGTATAGTAATTCTCGTTCTATCGATCATATAAGCATAATATGGCTAATAATATGAGTTAGATTGATAATAATATGAGTAATAACTACAGTAATTGTCGTTCTATCGATCATATAAGCATAATAAGGCTAATAATATGAGTTAGAGTGATAATACTAAGAGTAGTGAGTATAGTAATTCTCATTCTATCGATCATATAAGCATAATATGGCTAATAATATGAGTAAGATTGATAATAATAAGAGTAATGGGTATAGTAATTGTAGTTCTATCGATCATATAAGCAAAATATGGCTAATAATATGAGTTAGATTGATAATAATAAGAGTAATAACTACAGTAATTGTCGTTCTATCGATCATATAAGCATAATAAGGCTAATAATATGAGTTAGAGTGATAATACTAAGAGTAGTGAGTATAGTAATTCTCGTTCTATCGATCATATAAGCATAATATGGCTAATAATATGAGTTAGATTGATAATAATAAGAGTAATGAGTATAGTAATTGTAGTTCTATCGATCATATAAGCATAATATGGCTAATAATATGAGTTAGATTGATAATACTAAGAGTAGTGGGTATAGTAATTCTCGTTCTATCGATCATATAAGCATAATATGGCTAATAATATGAGTTAGATTGATAATAATAAGAGTAATGAGTATAGTAATTGTAGTTCTATCGATCATATCGGCATAATAAGGCTAATAATATGAGTTAGAGTGATAATACTAAGAGTAGTGAGTATTGTAATTCTCATTCTATCGATCATATAAGCATAATATGGCTAATAATATGAGTTAGATTGATAATAATAACAGTAATAAGTATAGTAACTGTCGTTCTATCGATAATATAAGCAAAATATGGCTAATAATATGAGTTAGATTGATAATAATAAGAGTAATAACTACAGTAATTGTCGTTCTATCGATCATATAAGCATAATAAGGCTAATAATATGAGTTAGAGTGATAATACTAAGAGTAGTGAGTATAGTAATTCTCATTCTATCGATCATATAAGCATAATATGGCTAATAATATGAGTTAGATTGATAATAATAAGAGTAATGGGTATAGTAATTGTAGTTCTATCGATCATATAAGCATAATATGGCTAATAATATGAGTTAGATTGATAATAATAACAGTAATAAGTATAGTAATTGTCGTTCTATCGATCATATAAGCATAATAAGGCTAATAATATGAGTTAGAGTGATAATACTAAGAGTAGTGAGTATAGTAATTCTCATTCTATCGATCATATAAGCATAATATGGCTAATAATATGAGTTAGATTGATAATAATAAGAGTAATGGGTATAGTAATTGTAGTTCTATCGATCATATAAGCAAAATATGGCTAATAATATGAGTTAGATTGATAATAATAAGAGTAATAACTACAGTAATTGTCGTTCTATCGATCATATAAGCATAATAAGGCTAATAATATGAGTTAGAGTGATAATACTAAGAGTAGTGAGTATAGTAATTGTCGTTCTATCGATCATATAAGCATAATATGGCTAATAATATGAGTTAGATTGATAATAATAACAGTAATAAGTATAGTAACTGTCGTTCTATCGATAATATAAGCATAATATGGCTAATAATATGAGTTAGATTGATAATACTAAGAGTAGTGAGTATAGTAATTGTCGTTCTATCGATCATATAAGCATAATATGGCTAATAATATGATATAGATTGATAATAATAAGAGTAATAAGTATAGTATTTGTCGTTCTATCGATCATGTAAGCATAATATGGCTAATAATACGAGTTAGATTGATAATAATAAGAGTAATAAGTATAGTAATTGTCGTTCTATCGATCATTTAAGCATAATATGGCTAATAATATGAGTTAGATTGATAATAATAACAGTAATAAGTATAGTAATTGTCGTTCTATCGATAATATAAGCATAATATGGCGAATAATATGAGTTAGATTGATAATACTATGAGTAGTGAGTATAGTAATTCTCGTTCTATCGATCATATAAGCATAATATGGCTAATAATATGAGTTAGATTGATAATAATAAGAGCAATTAGTATAGTAATTGTAGTTCTATCGATCATATCGGCATAATATGGTTAATAATATGAGTTAGATTCATAATAATAAGAGTAATAAGTATAGTATTTGTCGTTCTATCGATCATGTAAGCATAATATGGCTAATAATACGAGTTAGATTGATAATAATAAGAGTAATAAGTATAGTAATTGTCGTTCTATCGATCATTTAAGCATAATATGGCTAATAATATGAGTTAGAGTGATAATACTAAGAGTAGTGAGTATAGTAATTCTCATTCTATCGATCATATAAGCATAATATGGCTAATAATATGAGTTAGATTGATAATAATAAGAGTAATGGGTATAGTAATTGTAGTTCTATCGATCATATAAGCAAAATATGGCTAATAATATGAGTTAGATTGATAATAATAAGAGTAATAACTACAGTAATTGTCGTTCTATCGATCATATAAGCATAATAAGGCTAATAATATGAGTTAGAGTGATAATACTAAGAGTAGTGAGTATAGTAATTGTCGTTCTATCGATCATATAAGCATAATATGGCTAATAATATGAGTTAGATTGATAATAATAACAGTAATAAGTATAGTAACTGTCGTTCTATCGATAATATAAGCATAATATGGCTAATAATATGAGTTAGATTGATAATACTAAGAGTAGTGAGTATAGTAATTGTCGTTCTATCGATCATATAAGCATAATATGGCTAATAATATGATATAGATTGATAATAATAAGAGTAATAAGTATAGTATTTGTCGTTCTATCGATCATGTAAGCATAATATGGCTAATAATACGAGTTAGATTGATAATAATAAGAGTAATAAGTATAGTAATTGTCGTTCTATCGATCATTTAAGCATAATATGGCTAATAATATGAGTTAGATTGATAATAATAACAGTAATAAGTATAGTAATTGTCGTTCTATCGATAATATAAGCATAATATGGCGAATAATATGAGTTAGATTGATAATACTATGAGTAGTGAGTATAGTAATTCTCGTTCTATCGATCATATAAGCATAATATGGCTAATAATATGAGTTAGATTGATAATAATAAGAGCAATTAGTATAGTAATTGTAGTTCTATCGATCATATCGGCATAATATGGTTAATAATATGAGTTAGATTCATAATAATAAGAGTAATAAGTATAGTATTTGTCGTTCTATCGATCATGTAAGCATAATATGGCTAATAATACGAGTTAGATTGATAATAATAAGAGTAATAAGTATAGTAATTGTCGTTCTATCGATCATTTAAGCATAATATGGCTAATAATATGAGTTAGATTGATAATAATAACAGTAATAAGTATAGTAATTGTCGTTCTATCGATAATATAAGCATAATATGGCGAATAATATGAGTTAGATTGATAATACTATGAGTAGTGAGTATAGTAATTCTCGTTCTATCGATCATATAAGCATAATATGGCTAATAATATGAGTTAGATTGATAATAATAAGAGCAATTAGTATAGTAATTGTAGTTCTATCGATCATATCGGCATAATATGGTTAATAATATGAGTTAGATTCATAATAATAAGAGTAATAAGTATAGTATTTGTCGTTCTATCGATCATGTAAGCATAATATGGCTAATAATACGAGTTAGATTGATAATAATAAGAGTAATAAGTATAGTAATTGTCGTTCTATCGATCATTTAAGCATAATATGGCTAATAATATGAGTTAGATTGATAATAATAACAGTAATAAGTATAGTAATTGTCGTTCTATCGATAATATAAGCATAATATGGCTAATAATATGAGTTAGATTGATAATACTAAGAGTAGTGAGTATAGTAATTCTCGTTCTATCGATCATATAAGCATAATATGGCTAATAATATGAGTTAGATTGATAATAATATGAGTAATAACTACAGTAATTGTCGTTCTATCGATCATATAAGCATAATAAGGCTAATAATATGAGTTAGAGTGATAATACTAAGAGTAGTGAGTATAGTAATTCTCATTCTATCGATCATATAAGCATAATATGGCTAATAATATGAGTAAGATTGATAATAATAAGAGTAATGGGTATAGTAATTGTAGTTCTATCGATCATATAAGCAAAATATGGCTAATAATATGAGTTAGATTGATAATAATAAGAGTAATAACTACAGTAATTGTCGTTCTATCGATCATATAAGCATAATAAGGCTAATAATATGAGTTAGAGTGATAATACTAAGAGTAGTGAGTATAGTAATTCTCGTTCTATCGATCATATAAGCATAATATGGCTAATAATATGAGTTAGATTGATAATAATAAGAGTAATGAGTATAGTAATTGTAGTTCTATCGATCATATAAGCATAATATGGCTAATAATATGAGTTAGATTGATAATACTAAGAGTAGTGGGTATAGTAATTCTCGTTCTATCGATCATATAAGCATAATATGGCTAATAATATGAGTTAGATTGATAATAATAAGAGTAATGAGTATAGTAATTGTAGTTCTATCGATCATATCGGCATAATATGGTTAATAATATGAGTTAGATTCATAATAATAAGAGTAATAAGTATAGTAATTGTCGTTCTATCGATCATATAAGCATAATATGGCTAATAATATGAGTTAGATTGATAATACTAAGAGTAGTGAGTATAGTAATTCTCGTTCTATCGATCATATAAGCATAATATGGCTAATAATATGAGTTAGATTGATAATAATAACAGTAATAAGTATAGTAATTGTCGTTCTATCGATAATATAAGCATAATATGGCTAATAATATGAGTTAGATTGATAATACTAAGAGTAGTGAGTATAGTAGTTCTCGTTCTATCGATCATATAAGCATAATATGGCCAATAATATGAGTTAGATTGATAATAATAAGAGTAATAAGTATAGTAATTGTCGTTCTATCGATCATATAAGCATAATATGGCTAATAATATGAGTTAGATTGATAATAATAAGAGCAATAACTACAGTAATTGTCGTTCTATCGATCATATAAGCATAATAAGGCTAATAATATGAGTTAGAGTGATAATACTAAGAGTAGTGAGTATAGTAATTCTCATTCTATCGATCATATAAGCATAATATGGCTAATAATATGAGTTAGATTGATAATAATAAGAGTAATGGGTATAGTAATTGTAGTTCTATCGATCATATAAGCAAAACATGGCTAATAATATGAGTTAGATTGATAATAATAAGAGTAATAACTACAGTAATTGTCGTTCTATCGATCATATAAGCATAATAAGGCTAATAATATGAGTTAGAGTGATAATACTAAGAGTAGTGAGTATTGTAATTCTCATTCTATCGATCATATAAGCATAATATGGCTAATAATATGAGTTAGATTGATAATAATAACAGTAATAAGTATAGTAACTGTCGTTCTATCGATAATATAAGCAAAATATGGCTAATAATATGAGTTAGATTGATAATAATAAGAGTAATAACTACAGTAATTGTCGTTCTATCGATCATATAAGCATAATAAGGCTAATAATATGAGTTAGAGTGCTAATACTAAGAGTAGTGAGTATTGTAATTCTCATTCTATCGATCATATAAGCATAATATGGCTAATAATATGAGTTAGATTGATAATAATAAGAGTAATAACTACAGTAATTGTCGTTCTATCGATCATATAAGCATAATAAGGCTAATAATATGAGTTAGAGTGATAATACTAAGAGTAGTGAGTATAGTAATTCTCGTTCTATCGATCATATAAGCATAATATGGCTAATAATATGAGTTAGATTGATAATAATAAGAGTAATGAGTATAGTAATTGTAGTTCTATCGATCATATAAGCATAATATGGCTAATAATATGAGTTAGATTGATAATACTAAGAGTAGTGGGTATAGTAATTCTCGTTCTATCGATCATATAAGCATAATATGGCTAATAATATGAGTTAGATTGATAATAATAAGAGTAATGAGTATAGTAATTGTAGTTCTATCGATCATATCGGCATAATATGGTTAATAATATGAGTTAGATTCATAATAATAAGAGTAATAAGTATAGTAATTGTCGTTCTATCGATCATATAAGCATAATATGGCTAATAATATGAGTTAGATTGATAATACTAAGAGTAGTTAGTATAGTAATTCTCGTTCTATCGATCATATAAGCATAATATGGCTAATAATATGAGTTAGATTGATAATAATAACAGTAATAAGTATAGTAATTGTCGTTCTATCGATAATATAAGCATAATATGGCTAATAATATGAGTTAGATTGATAATACTAAGAGTAGTGAGTATAGTAGTTCTCGTTCTATCGATCATATAAGCATAATATGGCCAATAATATGAGTTAGATTGATAATAATAAGAGTAATAAGTATAGTAATTGTCGTTCTATCGATCATATAAGCATAATATGGCTAATAATATGAGTTAGATTGATAATACTAAGAGTAGTGAGTATAGTAATTCTCGTTCTATCGATCATATAAGCATAATATGGCTAATAATATGAGTTAGATTGATAATAATAAGAGTAATGAGTATAGTAATTGTAGTTCTATCGATCATTTAAGCATAATATGGCTAATAATATGAGTTAGATTGATAATAATAACAGTAATAAGTATAGTAATTGTCGTTCTATCGATAATATAACCATAATATGGCTAATAATATGAGTTAGATTGATAATACTAAGAGTAGTGAGTATAGTAATTCTCGTTCTATCCATCATATAAGCATAATATGGCTAATAATAAGAGTTAGTATGATAATAATAAGAGTAATGAGTATAGTAATTGTAGTTCTATCGATCATATCGGCAAAATATGGTTAATAATATGAGTTAGATTCATAATAATAAGAGTAATAAGTATAGTAATTGTCGTTCTATCGACCATATAAGCACAATATGGCTAATAATAGGAGTTAGATTGATAATACTAAGAGTAGTGAGTATAGTAATTCTCGTTCTATCGATCATATAAGCATAATATGGCTAATAATATGAGTTAGATTGATAATAATAACAGTAATAAGTATAGTAATTGTCGTTCTATCGATAATATAAGCATAATATGGCTAATAATATGAGTTAGATTGATAATACTAAGAGTAGTGAGTATAGTAATTCTCGTTCTATCGATCATATAAGCATAATATGGCTAATAATATGAGTTAGATTGATAATAATAAGAGTAATAACTACAGTAATTGTCGTTCTATCGATCATATAAGCATAATAAGGCTAATAATATGAGTTAGATTGATAATAATAAGAGTAATAAGTATAGTAATTGTCGTTCTCTCGATCATATGAGCATAATATGGCTAATAATATGAGTTAGAGTGATAATACTAAGAGTAGTGAGTATAGTAATTCTCATTCTATCGATCATTTAAGCATAATATGGCTAATAATATGAGTTAGATTGATAATAATAACAGTAATAAGTATAGTAATTGTCGTTCTATCGATAATATAACCATAATATGGCTAATAATATGAGTTAGATTGATAATACTAAGAGTAGTGAGTATAGTAATTCTGGTTCTATCGATCATATAAGCATAATATGGCTAATAATATGAGTTAGATTGATAATAATAAGAGTAATAACTACAGTAACTGTCGTTCTATCGATCATATAAGCATAATAAGGCTAATAATATGAGTTAGAGTGATAATACTAAGAGTAGTGAGTATAGTAATTCTCATTCTATCGATCATATAAGCATAATATGGCTAATAATATGAGTTAGATTGATAATAATAAGAGTAATGGGTATAGTAATTGTAGTTCTATCGATCATATAAGCAAAATATGGCTAATAATATGAGTTAGATTGATAATAATAAGAGTAATAACTACAGTAATTGTCGTTCCATCGATCATATAAGCATAATAAGGCTAATAATATGAGTTAGAGTGATAATACTAAGAGTAGTGAGTATAGTAATTGTCGTTCTATCGATCATATAAGCATAATATGGCTAATAATATGATATAGATTGATAATAATAAGAGTAATAAGTATAGTATTTGTCGTTCTATCGATCATGTAAGCATAATATGGCTAATAATACGAGTTAGATTGATAATAATAAGAGTAATAAGTATAGTAATTGTCGTTCTATCGATCATTTAAGCATAATATGGCTAATAATATGAGTTAGATTGATAATAATAACAGTAATGAGTATAGTAATTGTAGTTCTATCGATCATATCGGCATAATATGGTTAATAATATGAGTTAGATTCATAATAATAAGAGTAATAAGTATAGTATTTGTCGTTCTATCGATCATGTAAGCATAATATGGCTAATAATACGAGTTAGATTGATAATAATAAGAGTAATAAGTATAGTAATTGTCGTTCTATCGATCATTTAAGCATGATATGGCTAATAATATGAGTTAGATTGATAATAATAACAGTAATAAGTATAGTAATTGTCGTTCTATCGATAATATAAGCATAATATGGCTAATAATATGAGTTAGATTGATAATACTAAGAGTAGTGAGTATAGTAATTCTCGTTCTATCTATCATATAAGCATAATATGGCTAATAATAAGAGTTAGCATGATAATAATAAGAGTAATGAGTATAGTAATTGTAGTTCTCTCGATCATATGAGCATAATATGGCTAATAATATGAGTTAGAGTGATAATACTAAGAGTAGTGAGTATAGTAATTCTCGTTCTATCGATCATATAAGCATAATATGGCTAATAATATGAGTTAGATTGATAATAATAAGAGTAATGAGTATAGTAATTGTAGTTCTATCGATCATATAAGCATAATATGGCTAATAATATGAGTTAGATTGATAATACTAAGAGTAGTGGGTATAGTAATTCTCGTTCTATCGATCATATAAGCATAATATGGCTAATAATATGAGTTAGATTGATAATAATAAGAGTAATGAGTATAGTAATTGTAGTTCTATCGATCATATCGGCATAATATGGTTAATAATATGAGTTAGATTCATAATAATAAGAGTAATAAGTATAGTAATTGTCGTTCTATCGATCATATAAGCATAATATGGCTAATAATATGAGTTAGATTGATAATACTAAGAGTAGTGAGTATAGTAATTCTCGTTCTATCGATCATATAAGCATAATATGGCTAATAATATGAGTTAGATTGATAATAATAACAGTAATAAGTATAGTAATTGTCGTTCTATCGATAATATAAGCATAATATGGCTAATAATATGAGTTAGATTGATAATACTAAGAGTAGTGAGTATAGTAGTTCTCGTTCTATCGATCATATAAGCATAATATGGCCAATAATATGAGTTAGATTGATAATAATAAGAGTAATAAGTATAGTAATTGTCGTTCTATCGATCATATAAGCATAATATGGCTAATAATATGAGTTAGATTGATAATACTAAGAGTAGTGAGTATAGTAATTCTCGTTCTATCGATCATATAAGCATAATATGGCTAATAATATGAGTTAGATTGATAATAATAAGAGTAATGAGTATAGTAATTGTAGTTCTATCGATCATTTAAGCATAATATGGCTAATAATATGAGTTAGATTGATAATAATAACAGTAATAAGTATAGTAATTGTCGTTCTATCGATAATATAACCATAATATGGCTAGTAATATGAGTTAGATTGATAATACTAAGAGTAGTGAGTATAGTAATTCTCGTTCTATCGATCATATAAGCATAATATGGCTAATAATATGAGTTAGATTGATAATAATAAGAGCAATAACTACAGTAATTGTCGTTCTATCGATCATATAAGCATAATAAGGCTAATAATATGAGTTAGAGTGATAATACTAAGAGTAGTGAGTATAGTAATTCTCATTCTATCGATCATATAAGCATAATATGGCTAATAATATGAGTTAGATTGATAATAATAAGAGTAATGGGTATAGTAATTGTAGTTCTATCGATCATATAAGCAAAACATGGCTAATAATATGAGTTAGATTGATAATAATAAGAGTAATAACTACAGTAATTGTCGTTCTATCGATCATATAAGCATAATAAGGCTAATAATATGAGTTAGAGTGATAATACTAAGAGTAGTGAGTATTGTAATTCTCATTCTATCGATCATATAAGCATAATATGGCTAATAATATGAGTTAGATTGATAATAATAACAGTAATAAGTATAGTAACTGTCGTTCTATCGATAATATAAGCAAAATATGGCTAATAATATGAGTTAGATTGATAATAATAAGAGTAATAACTACAGTAATTGTCGTTCTATCGATCATATAAGCATAATAAGGCTAATAATATGAGTTAGAGTGATAATACTAAGAGTAGTGAGTATTGTAATTCTCATTCTATCGATCATATAAGCATAATATGGCTAATAATATGAGTTAGATTGATAATAATAAGAGCAATAACTACAGTAATTGTCGTTCTATCGATCATATAAGCATAATAAGGCTAATAATATGAGTTAGAGTGATAATACTAAGAGTAGTGAGTATAGTAATTCTCGTTCTATCGATCATATAAGCATAATATGGCTAATAATATGAGTTAGATTGATAATAATAAGAGTAATGAGTATAGTAATTGTAGTTCTATCGATCATATAAGCATAATATGGCTAATAATATGAGTTAGATTGATAATACTAAGAGTAGTGGGTATAGTAAGTCTCGTTCTATCGATCATATAAGCATAATATGGCTAATAATATGAGTTAGATTGATAATAATAAGAGTAATGAGTATAGTAATTGTAGTTCTATCGATCATTTAAGCATAATATGGCTAATAATATGAGTTAGATTGATAATAATAACAGTAATAAGTATAGTAATTGTCGTTCTATCGATAATATAACCATAATATGGCTAGTAATATGAGTTAGATTGATAATACTAAGAGTAGTGAGTATAGTAATTCTCGTTCTATCGATCATATAAGCATAATATGGCTAATAATATGAGTTAGATTGATAATAATAAGAGCAATAACTACAGTAATTGTCGTTCTATCGATCATATAAGCATAATAAGGCTAATAATATGAGTTAGAGTGATAATACTAAGAGTAGTGAGTATAGTAATTCTCATTCTATCGATCATATAAGCATAATATGGCTAATAATATGAGTTAGATTGATAATAATAAGAGTAATGGGTATAGTAATTGTAGTTCTATCGATCATATAAGCAAAACATGGCTAATAATATGAGTTAGATTGATAATAATAAGAGTAATAACTACAGTAATTGTCGTTCTATCGATCATATAAGCATAATAAGGCTAATAATATGAGTTAGAGTGATAATACTAAGAGTAGTGAGTATTGTAATTCTCATTCTATCGATCATATAAGCATAATATGGCTAATAATATGAGTTAGATTGATAATAATAACAGTAATAAGTATAGTAACTGTCGTTCTATCGATAATATAAGCAAAATATGGCTAATAATATGAGTTAGATTGATAATAATAAGAGTAATAACTACAGTAATTGTCGTTCTATCGATCATATAAGCATAATAAGGCTAATAATATGAGTTAGAGTGATAATACTAAGAGTAGTGAGTATTGTAATTCTCATTCTATCGATCATATAAGCATAATATGGCTAATAATATGAGTTAGATTGATAATAATAAGAGCAATAACTACAGTAATTGTCGTTCTATCGATCATATAAGCATAATAAGGCTAATAATATGAGTTAGAGTGATAATACTAAGAGTAGTGAGTATAGTAATTCTCGTTCTATCGATAATATAAGCAAAATATGGCTAATAATATGAGTTAGATTGATAATAATAAGAGTAATGAGTATAGTAATTGTAGTTCTATCGATCATATAAGCATAATATGGCTAATAATATGAGTTAGATTGATAATACTAAGAGTAGTGGGTATAGTAATTCTCGTTCTATCGATCATATAAGCATAATATGGCTAATAATATGAGTTAGATTGATAATAATAAGAGTAATGAGTATAGTAATTGTAGTTCTATCGATCATATCGGCATAATATGGTTAATAATATGAGTTAGATTCATAATAATAAGAGTAATAAGTATAGTAATTGTCGTTCTATCGATCATATAAGCATAATAAGGCTAATAATATGAGTTAGAGTGATAATACTAAGAGTAGTGAGTATAGTAATTCTCGTTCTATCGATCATATAAGCATAATATGGCTAATAATATGAGTTAGATTGATAATAATAAGAGTAATGAGTATAGTAATTGTAGTTCTATCGATCATATAAGCATAATATGGCTAATAATATGAGTTAGATTGATAATACTAAGAGTAGTGGGTATAGTAAGTCTCGTTCTATCGATCATATAAGCATAATATGGCTAATAATATGAGTTAGATTGATAATAATAAGAGTAATGAGTATAGTAATTGTAGTTCTATCGATCATTTAAGCATAATATGGCTAATAATATGAGTTAGATTGATAATAATAACAGTAATAAGTATAGTAATTGTCGTTCTATCGATAATATAACCATAATATGGCTAGTAATATGAGTTAGATTGATAATACTAAGAGTAGTGAGTATAGTAATTCTCGTTCTATCGATCATATAAGCATAATATGGCTAATAATATGAGTTAGATTGATAATAATAAGAGCAATAACTACAGTAATTGTCGTTCTATCGATCATATAAGCATAATAAGGCTAATAATATGAGTTAGAGTGATAATACTAAGAGTAGTGAGTATAGTAATTCTCATTCTATCGATCATATAAGCATAATATGGCTAATAATATGAGTTAGATTGATAATAATAAGAGTAATGGGTATAGTAATTGTAGTTCTATCGATCATATAAGCAAAACATGGCTAATAATATGAGTTAGATTGATAATAATAAGAGTAATAACTACAGTAATTGTCGTTCTATCGATCATATAAGCATAATAAGGCTAATAATATGAGTTAGAGTGATAATACTAAGAGTAGTGAGTATTGTAATTCTCATTCTATCGATCATATAAGCATAATATGGCTAATAATATGAGTTAGATTGATAATAATAACAGTAATAAGTATAGTAACTGTCGTTCTATCGATAATATAAGCAAAATATGGCTAATAATATGAGTTAGATTGATAATAATAAGAGTAATAACTACAGTAATTGTCGTTCTATCGATCATATAAGCATAATAAGGCTAATAATATGAGTTAGAGTGATAATACTAAGAGTAGTGAGTATTGTAATTCTCATTCTATCGATCATATAAGCATAATATGGCTAATAATATGAGTTAGATTGATAATAATAAGAGCAATAACTACAGTAATTGTCGTTCTATCGATCATATAAGCATAATAAGGCTAATAATATGAGTTAGAGTGATAATACTAAGAGTAGTGAGTATAGTAATTCTCGTTCTATCGATCATATAAGCATAATATGGCTAATAATATGAGTTAGATTGATAATAATAAGAGTAATGAGTATAGTAATTGTAGTTCTATCGATCATATAAGCATAATATGGCTAATAATATGAGTTAGATTGATAATACTAAGAGTAGTGGGTATAGTAATTCTCGTTCTATCGATCAT
Source organism: Megachile rotundata (assembly GCF_050947335.1). Lineage (NCBI taxonomy): Eukaryota > Metazoa > Arthropoda > Insecta > Hymenoptera > Megachilidae > Megachile > Megachile rotundata. Next base: position 73,682 of record NW_027473720.1, on the reverse strand, counting down.
ATAAGCATAATATGGCTAATAATATGAGTTAGATTGATAATAATAAGAGTAATGAGTATAGTAATTGTAGTTCTATCGATCATATCGGCATAATATGGTTAATAATATGAGTTAGATTCATAATAATAAGAGTAATAAGTATAGTAATTGTCGTTCTATCGATCATATAAGCATAATATGGCTAATAATATGAGTTAGATTGATAATACTAAGAGTAGTGAGTATAGTAATTCTCGTTCTATCGATCATATAAGCATAATATGGCTAATAATATGAGTTAGATTGATAATAATAACAGTAATAAGTATAGTAATTGTCGTTCTATCGATAATATAAGCATAATATGGCTAATAATATGAGTTAGATTGATAATACTAAGAGTAGTGAGTATAGTAGTTCTCGTTCTATCGATCATATAAGCATAATATGGCCAATAATATGAGATAGATTGATAATAATAAGAGTAATAAGTATAGTAATTGTCGTTCTATCGATCATATAAGCATAATATGGCTAATAATATGAGTTAGATTGATAATACTAAGAGTAGTGAGTATAGTAATTCTCGTTCTATCGATCATATAAGCATAATATGGCTAATAATATGAGTTAGATTGATAATAATAAGAGTAATGAGTATAGTAATTGTAGTTCTATCGATCATTTAAGCATAATATGGCTAATAATATGAGTTAGATTGATAATAATAACAGTAATAAGTATAGTAATTGTCGTTCTATCGATAATATAACCATAATATGGCTAATAATATGAGTTAGATTGATAATACTAAGAGTAGTGAGTATAGTAATTCTCGTTCTATCCATCATATAAGCATAATATGGCTAATAATAAGAGTTAGTATGATAATAATAAGAGTAATGAGTATAGTAATTGTAGTTCTATCGATCATATCGGCAAAATATGGTTAATAATATGAGTTAGATTCATAATAATAAGAGTAATAAGTATAGTAATTGTCGTTCTATCGACCATATAAGCACAATATGGCTAATAATAGGAGTTAGATTGATAATACTAAGAGTAGTGAGTATAGTAATTCTCGTTCTATCGATCATATAAGCATAATATGGCTAATAATATGAGTTAGATTGATAATAATAACAGTAATAAGTATAGTAATTGTCGTTCTATCGATAATATAAGCATAATATGGCTAATAATATGAGTTAGATTGATAATACTAAGAGTAGTGAGTATAGTAATTCTCGTTCTATCGATCATATAAGCATAATATGGCTAATAATATGAGTTAGATTGATAATAATAAGAGTAATAACTACAGTAATTGTCGTTCTATCGATCATATAAGCATAATAAGGCTAATAATATGAGTTAGATTGATAATAATAAGAGTAATAAGTATAGTAATTGTCGTTCTCTCGATCATATGAGCATAATATGGCTAATAATATGAGTTAGAGTGATAATACTAAGAGTAGTGAGTATAGTAATTCTCATTCTATCGATCATTTAAGCATAATATGGCTAATAATATGAGTTAGATTGATAATAATAACAGTAATAAGTATAGTAATTGTCGTTCTATCGATAATATAACCATAATATGGCTAATAATATGAGTTAGATTGATAATACTAAGAGTAGTGAGTATAGTAATTCTGGTTCTATCGATCATATAAGCATAATATGGCTAATAATATGAGTTAGATTGATAATAATAAGAGTAATAACTACAGTAACTGTCGTTCTATCGATCATATAAGCATAATAAGGCTAATAATATGAGTTAGAGTGATAATACTAAGAGTAGTGAGTATAGTAATTCTCATTCTATCGATCATATAAGCATAATATGGCTAATAATATGAGTTAGATTGATAATAATAAGAGTAATGGGTATAGTAATTGTAGTTCTATCGATCATATAAGCAAAATATGGCTAATAATATGAGTTAGATTGATAATAATAAGAGTAATAACTACAGTAATTGTCGTTCCATCGATCATATAAGCATAATAAGGCTAATAATATGAGTTAGAGTGATAATACTAAGAGTAGTGAGTATAGTAATTGTCGTTCTATCGATCATATAAGCATAATATGGCTAATAATATGATATAGATTGATAATAATAAGAGTAATAAGTATAGTATTTGTCGTTCTATCGATCATGTAAGCATAATATGGCTAATAATACGAGTTAGATTGATAATAATAAGAGTAATAAGTATAGTAATTGTCGTTCTATCGATCATTTAAGCATAATATGGCTAATAATATGAGTTAGATTGATAATAATAACAGTAATGAGTATAGTAATTGTCGTTCTATCGATAATATAACCATAATATGGCTAGTAATATGAGTTAGATTGATAATACTAAGAGTAGTGAGTATAGTAATTCTCGTTCTATCGATCATATAAGCATAATATGGCTAATAATATGAGTTAGATTGATAATAATAAGAGCAATAACTACAGTAATTGTCGTTCTATCGATCATATAAGCATAATAAGGCTAATAATATGAGTTAGAGTGATAATACTAAGAGTAGTGAGTATAGTAATTCTCATTCTATCGATCATATAAGCATAATATGGCTAATAATATGAGTTAGATTGATAATAATAAGAGTAATGGGTATAGTAATTGTAGTTCTATCGATCATATAAGCAAAACATGGCTAATAATATGAGTTAGATTGATAATAATAAGAGTAATAACTACAGTAATTGTCGTTCTATCGATCATATAAGCATAATAAGGCTAATAATATGAGTTAGAGTGATAATACTAAGAGTAGTGAGTATTGTAATTCTCATTCTATCGATCATATAAGCATAATATGGCTAATAATATGAGTTAGATTGATAATAATAACAGTAATAAGTATAGTAACTGTCGTTCTATCGATAATATAAGCAAAATATGGCTAATAATATGAGTTAGATTGATAATAATAAGAGTAATAACTACAGTAATTGTCGTTCTATCGATCATATAAGCATAATAAGGCTAATAATATGAGTTAGAGTGATAATACTAAGAGTAGTGAGTATTGTAATTCTCATTCTATCGATCATATAAGCATAATATGGCTAATAATATGAGTTAGATTGATAATAATAAGAGCAATAACTACAGTAATTGTCGTTCTATCGATCATATAAGCATAATAAGGCTAATAATATGAGTTAGAGTGATAATACTAAGAGTAGTGAGTATAGTAATTCTCGTTCTATCGATCATATAAGCATAATATGGCTAATAATATGAGTTAGATTGATAATAATAAGAGTAATGAGTATAGTAATTGTAGTTCTATCGATCATATAAGCATAATATGGCTAATAATATGAGTTAGATTGATAATACTAAGAGTAGTGGGTATAGTAATTCTCGTTCTATCGATCATATAAGCATAATATGGCTAATAATATGAGTTAGATTGATAATAATAAGAGTAATGAGTATAGTAATTGTAGTTCTATCGATCATATCGGCATAATATGGTTAATAATATGAGTTAGATTCATAATAATAAGAGTAATAAGTATAGTAATTGTCGTTCTATCGATCATATAAGCATAATATGGCTAATAATATGAGTTAGATTGATAATACTAAGAGTAGTGAGTATAGTAATTCTCGTTCTATCGATCATATAAGCATAATATGGCTAATAATATGAGTTAGATTGATAATAATAACAGTAATAAGTATAGTAATTGTCGTTCTATCGATAATATAAGCATAATATGGCTAATAATATGAGTTAGATTGATAATACTAAGAGTAGTGAGTATAGTAGTTCTCGTTCTATCGATCATATAAGCATAATATGGCCAATAATATGAGTTAGATTGATAATAATAAGAGTAATAAGTATAGTAATTGTCGTTCTATCGATCATATAAGCATAATATGGCTAATAATATGAGTTAGATTGATAATACTAAGAGTAGTGAGTATAGTAATTCTCGTTCTATCGATCATATAAGCATAATATGGCTAATAATATGAGTTAGATTGATAATAATAAGAGTAATGAGTATAGTAATTGTAGTTCTATCGATCATTTAAGCATAATATGGCTAATAATATGAGTTAGATTGATAATAATAACAGTAATAAGTATAGTAATTGTCGTTCTATCGATAATATAACCATAATATGGCTAATAATATGAGTTAGATTGATAATACTAAGAGTAGTGAGTATAGTAATTCTCGTTCTATCCATCATATAAGCATAATATGGCTAATAATAAGAGTTAGTATGATAATAATAAGAGTAATGAGTATAGTAATTGTAGTTCTATCGATCATATCGGCAAAATATGGTTAATAATATGAGTTAGATTCATAATAATAAGAGTAATAAGTATAGTAATTGTCGTTCTATCGACCATATAAGCACAATATGGCTAATAATAGGAGTTAGATTGATAATACTAAGAGTAGTGAGTATAGTAATTCTCGTTCTATCGATCATATAAGCATAATATGGCTAATAATATGAGTTAGATTGATAATAATAACAGTAATAAGTATAGTAATTGTCGTTCTATCGATAATATAAGCATAATATGGCTAATAATATGAGTTAGATTGATAATACTAAGAGTAGTGAGTATAGTAATTCTCGTTCTATCGATCATATAAGCATAATATGGCTAATAATATGAGTTAGATTGATAATAATAAGAGTAATAACTACAGTAATTGTCGTTCTATCGATCATATAAGCATAATAAGGCTAATAATATGAGTTAGATTGATAATAATAAGAGTAATAAGTATAGTAATTGTCGTTCTCTCGATCATATGAGCATAATATGGCTAATAATATGAGTTAGAGTGATAATACTAAGAGTAGTGAGTATAGTAATTCTCATTCTATCGATCATTTAAGCATAATATGGCTAATAATATGAGTTAGATTGATAATAATAACAGTAATAAGTATAGTAATTGTCGTTCTATCGATAATATAACCATAATATGGCTAATAATATGAGTTAGATTGATAATACTAAGAGTAGTGAGTATAGTAATTCTGGTTCTATCGATCATATAAGCATAATATGGCTAATAATATGAGTTAGATTGATAATAATAAGAGTAATAACTACAGTAACTGTCGTTCTATCGATCATATAAGCATAATAAGGCTAATAATATGAGTTAGAGTGATAATACTAAGAGTAGTGAGTATAGTAATTCTCATTCTATCGATCATATAAGCATAATATGGCTAATAATATGAGTTAGATTGATAATAATAAGAGTAATGGGTATAGTAATTGTAGTTCTATCGATCATATAAGCAAAATATGGCTAATAATATGAGTTAGATTGATAATAATAAGAGTAATAACTACAGTAATTGTCGTTCCATCGATCATATAAGCATAATAAGGCTAATAATATGAGTTAGAGTGATAATACTAAGAGTAGTGAGTATAGTAATTGTCGTTCTATCGATCATATAAGCATAATATGGCTAATAATATGATATAGATTGATAATAATAAGAGTAATAAGTATAGTATTTGTCGTTCTATCGATCATGTAAGCATAATATGGCTAATAATACGAGTTAGATTGATAATAATAAGAGTAATAAGTATAGTAATTGTCGTTCTATCGATCATTTAAGCATAATATGGCTAATAATATGAGTTAGATTGATAATAATAACAGTAATGAGTATAGTAATTGTAGTTCTATCGATCATATCGGCATAATATGGTTAATAATATGAGTTAGATTCATAATAATAAGAGTAATAAGTATAGTATTTGTCGTTCTATCGATCATGTAAGCATAATATGGCTAATAATACGAGTTAGATTGATAATAATAAGAGTAATAAGTATAGTAATTGTCGTTCTATCGATCATTTAAGCATGATATGGCTAATAATATGAGTTAGATTGATAATAATAACAGTAATAAGTATAGTAATTGTCGTTCTATCGATAATATAAGCATAATATGGCTAATAATATGAGTTAGATTGATAATACTAAGAGTAGTGAGTATAGTAATTCTCGTTCTATCCATCATATAAGCATAATATGGCTAATAATAAGAGTTAGCATGATAATAATAAGAGTAATGAGTATAGTAATTGTAGTTCTCTCGATCATATGAGCATAATATGGCTAATAATATGAGTTAGAGTGATAATACTAAGAGTAGTGAGTATAGTAATTCTCATTCTTTCGATCATTTAAGCATAATATGGCTAATAATATGAGTTAGATTGATAATAATAACAGTAATAAGTATAGTAATTGTCGTTCTATCGATAATATAAGCATAATATGGCTAATAATATGAGTTAGATTGATAATACTAAGAGTAGTGAGTATAGTAATTCTCGTTCTATCGATCATATAAGCATAATATGGCTAATAATATGAGTTAGATTGATAATAATAAGAGTAATGGGTATAGTAATTGTAGTTCTATCGATCATATAAGCAAAATATGGCTAATAATATGAGTTAGATTGATAATAATAAGAGTAATAACTACAGTAATTGTCGTTCTATCGATCATATAAGCATAATAAGGCTAATAATATGAGTTAGAGTGATAACACTAAGAGTAGTGAGTATTGTAATTCTCATTCTATCGATCATATAAGCATAATATGGCTAATAATATGAGTTAGATTGATAATAATAACAGTAATAAGTATAGTAACTGTCGTTCTATCGATAATGTAAGCATAATATGGCTAATAATATGAGTTAGATTGATAATACTAAGAGTAGTGAGTATAGTAATTGTCGTTCTATCGATCATATAAGCATAATATGGCTAATAATATGATATAGATTGATAATAATAAGAGTAATAAGTATAGTATTTGTCGTTCTATCGATCATGTAAGCATAATGGCTAATAAAACGAGTTAGATTGATAATAATAAGAGTAATAAGTATAGTAATTGTCGTTCTATCGATCATTTAAGCATAATATGGCTAATAATATGAGTTAGATTGATAATAATAACAGTAATAAGTATAGTAATTGTCGTTCTATCGATAATATAACCATAATATGGCTAATAATATGAGTTAGGTTGATAATACTAAGAGTAGTGAGTATAGTAATTCTCGTTCTATCCATCATATAAGCATAATATGGCTAATAATAAGAGTTAGTATGATAATAATAAGAGTAATGAGTATAGTAATTGTAGTTCTATCGATCATATCGGCATAATATGGTTAATAATATGAGTTAGATTCATAATAATAAGAGTAATAAGTATAGTAATTGTCGTTCTATCGACCATATAAGCATAATATGGCTAATAATATGAGTTAGATTGATAATACTAAGAGTAGTGAGTATAGTAATTCTCGTTCTATCGATCATATAAGCATAATATGGCTAATAATATGAGTAAGATTGATAATAATAAGAGTAATGGGTATAGTAATTGTAGTTCTATCGATCATATAAGCAAAATATGGCTAATAATATGAGTTAGATTGATAATAATAAGAGTAATAACTACAGTAATTGTCGTTCTATCGATCATATAAGCATAATAAGGCTAATAATATGAGTTAGAGTGATAATACTAAGAGTAGTGAGTATAGTAATTCTCGTTCTATCGATCATATAAGCATAATATGGCTAATAATATGAGTTAGATTGATAATAATAAGAGTAATGAGTATAGTAATTGTAGTTCTATCGATCATATCGGCATAATATGGTTAATAATATGAGTTAGATTCATAATAATAACAGTAATAAGTATAGTAATTGTCGTTCTATCGATAATATAAGCATAATATGGCTAATAATACGAGTTAGATTGATAATAATAAGAGTAATAAGTATAGTAATTGTCGTTCTATCGATCATTTAAGCATGATATGGCTAATAATATGAGTTAGATTGATAATAATAAGAGTAATAACTACAGTAATTGTCGTTCTATCGATCATATAAGCATAATATGGCTAATAATATGAGTTAGATTGATAATAATAACAGTAATAAGTATAGTAATTGTCGTTCTATCGATAATATAACCATAATATGGCTAGTAATATGAGTTAGATTGATAATACTAAGAGTAGTGAGTATAGTAATTCTCGTTCTATCGATCATATAAGCATAATATGGCTAATAATATGAGTTAGATTGATAATAATATGAGTAATAACTACAGTAATTGTCGTTCTATCGATCATATAAGCATAATAAGGCTAATAATATGAGTTAGAGTGATAATACTAAGAGTAGTGAGTATAGTAATTCTCATTCTATCGATCATATAAGCATAATATGGCTAATAATATGAGTAAGATTGATAATAATAAGAGTAATGGGTATAGTAATTGTAGTTCTATCGATCATATAAGCAAAATATGGCTAATAATATGAGTTAGATTGATAATAATAAGAGTAATAACTACAGTAATTGTCGTTCTATCGATCATATAAGCATAATAAGGCTAATAATATGAGTTAGAGTGATAATACTAAGAGTAGTGAGTATAGTAATTCTCGTTCTATCGATCATATAAGCATAATATGGCTAATAATATGAGTTAGATTGATAATAATAAGAGTAATGAGTATAGTAATTGTAGTTCTATCGATCATATAAGCATAATATGGCTAATAATATGAGTTAGATTGATAATACTAAGAGTAGTGGGTATAGTAATTCTCGTTCTATCGATCATATAAGCATAATATGGCTAATAATATGAGTTAGATTGATAATAATAAGAGTAATGAGTATAGTAATTGTAGTTCTATCGATCATATCGGCATAATATGGTTAATAATATGAGTTAGATTCATAATAATAAGAGTAATAAGTATAGTAATTGTCGTTCTATCGATCATATAAGCATAATATGGCTAATAATATGAGTTAGATTGATGATACTAAGAGTAGTGAGTATAGTAATTCTCGTTCTATCGATCATATAAGCATAATATGGCTAATAATATGAGTTAGATTGATAATAATAACAGTAATAAGTATAGTAATTGTCGTTCTATCGATAATATAAGCATAATATGGCTAATAATATGAGTTAGATTGATAATACTAAGAGTAGTGAGTATAGTAGTTCTCGTTCTATCGATCATATAAGCATAATATGGCCAATAATATGAGTTAGATTGATAATAATAAGAGTAATAAGTATAGTAATTGTCGTTCTATCGATCATATAAGCATAATATGGCTAATAATATGAGTTAGATTGATAATACTAAGAGTAGTGAGTATAGTAATTCTCGTTCTATCGATCATATAAGCATAATATGGCTAATAATATGAGTTAGATTGATAATAATAAGAGTAATGAGTATAGTAATTGTAGTTCTATCGATCATTTAAGCATAATATGGCTAATAATATGAGTTAGATTGATAATAATAACAGTAATAAGTATAGTAATTGTCGTTCTATCGATAATATAACCATAATATGGCTAGTAATATGAGTTAGATTGATAATACTAAGAGTAGTGAGTATAGTAATTCTCGTTCTATCGATCATATAAGCATAATATGGCTAATAATATGAGTTAGATTGATAATAATAAGAGTAATAACTACAGTAATTGTCGTTCTATCGATCATATAAGCATAATAAGGCTAATAATATGAGTTAGAGTGATAATACTAAGAGTAGTGAGTATAGTAATTCTCATTCTATCGATCATATAAGCATAATATGGCTAATAATATGAGTTAGATTGATAATAATAAGAGTAATGGGTATAGTAATTGTAGTTCTATCGATCATATAAGCAAAACATGGCTAATAATATGAGTTAGATTGATAATAATAAGAGTAATAACTACAGTAATTGTCGTTCTATCGATCATATAAGCATAATAAGGCTAATAATATGAGTTAGAGTGATAATACTAAGAGTAGTGAGTATTGTAATTCTCATTCTATCGATCATATAAGCATAATATGGCTAATAATATGAGTTAGATTGATAATAATAACAGTAATAAGTATAGTAACTGTCGTTCTATCGATAATATAAGCAAAATATGGCTAATAATATGAGTTAGATTGATAATAATAAGAGTAATAACTACAGTAATTGTCGTTCTATCGATCATATAAGCATAATAAGGCTAATAATATGAGTTAGAGTGATAATACTAAGAGTAGTGAGTATTGTAATTCTCATTCTATCGATCATATAAGCATAATATGGCTAATAATATGAGTTAGATTGATAATACTAAGAGTAGTGGGTATAGTAATTCTCGTTCTATCGATCATATAAGCATAATATGGCTAATAATATGAGTTAGATTGATAATAATAAGAGTAATGAGTATAGTAATTGTAGTTCTATCGATCATATCGGCATAATATGGTTAATAATATGAGTTAGATTCATAATAATAAGAGTAATAAGTATAGTAATTGTCGTTCTATCGATCATATAAGCATAATATGGCTAATAATATGAGTTAGATTGATAATACTAAGAGTAGTGAGTATAGTAATTCTCGTTCTATCGATCATATAAGCATAATATGGCTAATAATATGAGTTAGATTGATAATAATAACAGTAATAAGTATAGTAATTGTCGTTCTATCGATAATATAAGCATAATATGGCTAATAATATGAGTTAGATTGATAATACTAAGAGTAGTGAGTATAGTAGTTCTCGTTCTATCGATCATATAAGCATAATATGGCCAATAATATGAGTTAGATTGATAATAATAAGAGTAATAACTACAGTAATTGTCGTTCTATCGATCATATAAGCATAATAAGGCTAATAATATGAGTTAGAGTGATAATACTAAGAGTAGTGAGTATAGTAATTCTCATTCTATCGATCATATAAGCATAATATGGCTAATAATATGAGTTAGATTGATAATAATAAGAGTAATGGGTATAGTAATTGTAGTTCTATCGATCATATAAGCAAAACATGGCTAATAATACGAGTTAGATTGATAATAATAAGAGTAATAAGTATAGTAATTGTCGTTCTATCGATCATTTAAGCATAATATGGCTAATAATATGAGTTAGATTGATAATAATAACAGTAATAAGTATAGTAATTGTCGTTCTATCGATAATATAAGCATAATATGGCGAATAATATGAGTTAGATTGATAATACTATGAGTAGTGAGTATAGTAATTCTCGTTCTATCGATCATATAAGCATAATATGGCTAATAATATGAGTTAGATTGATAATAATAAGAGCAATTAGTATAGTAATTGTAGTTCTATCGATCATATCGGCATAATATGGTTAATAATATGAGTTAGATTCATAATAATAAGAGTAATAAGTATAGTATTTGTCGTTCTATCGATCATGTAAGCATAATATGGCTAATAATACGAGTTAGATTGATAATAATAAGAGTAATAAGTATAGTAATTGTCGTTCTATCGATCATTTAAGCATAATATGGCTAATAATATGAGTTAGATTGATAATAATAACAGTAATAAGTATAGTAATTGTCGTTCTATCGATAATATAAGCATAATATGGCTAATAATATGAGTTAGATTGATAATACTAAGAGTAGTGAGTATAGTAATTCTCGTTCTATCCATCATATAAGCATAATATGGCTAATAATAAGAGTTAGTATGATAATAATAAGAGTAATGAGTATAGTAATTGTAGTTCTATCGATCATATCGGCATAATATGGTTAATAATATGAGTTAGATTGATAATAATAAGAGTAATAAGTATAGTAATTGTCGTTCTCTCGATCATATGAGCATAATATGGCTAATAATATGAGTTAGAGTGATAATACTAAGAGTAGTGAGTATAGTAATTCTCATTCTATCGATCATTTAAGCATAATATGGCTAATAATATGAGTTAGATTGATAATAATAACAGTAATAAGTATAGTAATTGTCGTTCTATCGATAATATAACCATAATATGGCTAATAATATGAGTTAGATTGATAATACTAAGAGTAGTGAGTATAGTAATTCTCGTTCTATCGATCATATAAGCATAATATGGCTAATAATATGAGTTAGATTGATAATAATAAGAGTAATAAGTATAGTAATTGTCGTTCTACCGATCATTTAAGCATAATATGGGTAATAATATGAGTCAGATTGATAATAATAACAGTAATAAGTATAGTAATTGTCGTTCTATCGATAATATAAGCATAATATGGCTAATAATATGAGTTAGATTGATAATACTAAGAGTAGTGAGTACAGTAGTTCTCGTTCTATCGATCATATAAGCATAATATGGCTAATAATATGAGTTAGATTGATAATAATAAGAGTAATAAGTATAGTAATTGTCGTTCTATCGATCATATAAGCATAATATGGCTAATAATATGAGTTAGATTGATAATAATAACAGTAATAAGTATAGTAATTGTCGTTCTATCGATAATATAACCATAATATGGCTAGTAATATGAGTTAGATTGATAATACTAAGAGTAGTGAGTATAGTAATTCTCGTTCTATCGATCATATAAGCATAATATGGCTAATAATATGAGTTAGATTGATAATAATATGAGTAATAACTACAGTAATTGTCGTTCTATCGATCATATAAGCATAATAAGGCTAATAATATGAGTTAGAGTGATAATACTAAGAGTAGTGAGTATAGTAATTCTCATTCTATCGATCATATAAGCATAATATGGCTAATAATATGAGTAAGATTGATAATAATAAGAGTAATGGGTATAGTAATTGTAGTTCTATCGATCATATAAGCAAAATATGGCTAATAATATGAGTTAGATTGATAATAATAAGAGTAATAACTACAGTAATTGTCGTTCTATCGATCATATAAGCATAATAAGGCTAATAATATGAGTTAGAGTGATAATACTAAGAGTAGTGAGTATAGTAATTCTCGTTCTATCGATCATATAAGCATAATATGGCTAATAATATGAGTTAGATTGATAATAATAAGAGTAATGAGTATAGTAATTGTAGTTCTATCGATCATATAAGCATAATATGGCTAATAATATGAGTTAGATTGATAATACTAAGAGTAGTAGGGTATAGTAATTCTCGTTCTGTCGATCATATAAGCATAATATGGCTAATAATATGAGTTAGATTGATAATAATAAGAGTAATGAGTATAGTAATTGTAGTTCTATCGATCATATCGGCATAATATGGTTAATAATATGAGTTAGATTCATAATAATAAGAGTAATAAGTATAGTAATTGTCGTTCTATCGATCATATAAGCATAATATGGCTAATAATATGAGTTAGATTGATAATACTAAGAGTAGTGAGTATAGTAATTCTCGTTCTATCGATCATATAAGCATAATATGGCTAATAATATGAGTTAGATTGATAATAATAACAGTAATAAGTATAGTAATTGTCGTTCTATCGATAATATAAGCATAATATGGCTAATAATATGAGTTAGATTGATAATACTAAGAGTAGTGAGTATAGTAGTTCTCGTTCTATCGATCATATAAGCATAATATGGCCAATAATATGAGTTAGATTGATAATAATAAGAGTAATAAGTATAGTAATTGTCGTTCTATCGATCATATAAGCATAATATGGCTAATAATATGAGTTAGATTGATAATACTAAGAGTAGTGAGTATAGTAATTCTCGTTCTATCGATCATATAAGCATAATATGGCTAATAATATGAGTTAGATTGATAATAATAAGAGTAATGAGTATAGTAATTGTAGTTCTATCGATCATTTAAGCATAATATGGCTAATAATATGAGTTAGATTGATAATAATAACAGTAATAAGTATAGTAATTGTCGTTCTATCGATAATATAACCATAATATGGCTAGTAATATGAGTTAGATTGATAATACTAAGAGTAGTGAGTATAGTAATTCTCGTTCTATCGATCATATAAGCATAATATGGCTAATAATATGAGTTAGATTGATAATAATAAGAGTAATAACTACAGTAATTGTCGTTCTATCGATCATATAAGCATAATAAGGCTAATAATATGAGTTAGAGTGATAATACTAAGAGTAGTGAGTATAGTAATTCTCATTCTATCGATCATATAAGCATAATATGGCTAATAATATGAGTTAGATTGATAATAATAAGAGTAATGGGTATAGTAATTGTAGTTCTATCGATCATATAAGCAAAACATGGCTAATAATATGAGTTAGATTGATAATAATAAGAGTAATAACTACAGTAATTGTCGTTCTATCGATCATATAAGCATAATAAGGCTAATAATATGAGTTAGAGTGATAATACTAAGAGTAGTGAGTATTGTAATTCTCATTCTATCGATCATATAAGCATAATATGGCTAATAATATGAGTTAGATTGATAATAATAACAGTAATAAGTATAGTAACTGTCGTTCTATCGATAATATAAGCAAAATATGGCTAATAATATGAGTTAGATTGATAATAATAAGAGTAATAACTACAGTAATTGTCGTTCTATCGATCATATAAGCATAATAAGGCTAATAATATGAGTTAGAGTGATAATACTAAGAGTAGTGAGTATTGTAATTCTCATTCTATCGATCATATAAGCATAATATGGCTAATAATATGAGTTAGATTGATAATAATAAGAGTAATAACTACAGTAATTGTCGTTCTATCGATCATATAAGCATAATAAGGCTAATAATATGAGTTAGAGTGATAATACTAAGAGTAGTGAGTATAGTAATTCTCGTTCTATCGATCATATAAGCATAATATGGCTAATAATATGAGTTAGATTGATAATAATAAGAGTAATGAGTATAGTAATTGTAGTTCTATCGATCATATAAGCATAATATGGCTAATAATATGAGTTAGATTGATAATACTAAGAGTAGTGGGTATAGTAATTCTCGTTCTATCGATCATATAAGCATAATATGGCTAATAATATGAGTTAGATTGATAATAATAAGAGTAATGAGTATAGTAATTGTAGTTCTATCGATCATATCGGCATAATATGGTTAATAATATGAGTTAGATTCATAATAATAAGAGTAATAAGTATAGTAATTGTCGTTCTATCGATCATATAAGCATAATATGGCTAATAATATGAGTTAGATTGATAATACTAAGAGTAGTGAGTATAGTAATTCTCGTTCTATCGATCATATAAGCATAATATGGCTAATAATATGAGTTAGATTGATAATAATAACAGTAATAAGTATAGTAATTGTCGTTCTATCGATAATATAAGCATAATATGGCTAATAATATGAGTTAGATTGATAATACTAAGAGTAGTGAGTATAGTAATTCTCGTTCTATCGATCATATAAGCATAATATGGCTAATAATATGAGTTAGATTGATAATAATAAGAGTAATGAGTATAGTAATTGTAGTTCTATCGATCATATCGGCATAATATGGTTAATAATATGAGTTAGATTGATAATAATAAGAGTAATAAGTATAGTAATTGTCGTTCTCTCGATCATATGAGCATAATATGGCTAATAATATGAGTTAGATTGATAATAATAAGAGTAATAAGTATAGTAATTGTCGTTCTATCGATCATATAAGCATAATATGGCTAATAATATGAGTTAGATTGATAATAATAACAGTAATAAGTATAGTAATTGTCGTTCTATCGATAATATAACCATAATATGGCTAGTAATATGAGTTAGATTGATAATACTAAGAGTAGTGAGTATAGTAATTCTCGTTCTATCGATCATATAAGCATAATATGGCTAATAATATGAGTTAGATTGATAATAATATGAGTAATAACTACAGTAATTGTCGTTCTATCGATCATATAAGCATAATAAGGCTAATAATATGAGTTAGAGTGATAATACTAAGAGTAGTGAGTATAGTAATTCTCGTTCTATCGATCATATAAGCATAATATGGCTAATAATATGAGTTAGATTGATAATAATAACAGTAATAAGTATAGTAATTGTCGTTCTATCGATAATATAAGCATAATATGGCTAATAATATGAGTTAGATTAATAATACTAAGAGTAGTGAGTATAGTAGTTCTCGTTCTATCGATCATATAAGCATAATATGGCCAATAATATGAGTTAGATTGATAATAATAAGAGTAATAAGTATAGTAATTGTCGTTCTATCGATCATATAAGCATAATATGGCTAATAATATGAGTTAGATTGATAATACTAAGAGTAGTGAGTATAGTAATTCTCGTTCTATCGATCATATAAGCATAATATGGCTAATAATATGAGTTAGATTGATAATAATAAGAGTAATGAGTATAGTAATTGTAGTTCTATCGATCATTTAAGCATAATATGGCTAATAATATGAGTTAGATTGATAATAATAACAGTAATAAGTATAGTAATTGTCGTTCTATCGATAATATAACCATAATATGGCTAGTAATATGAGTTAGATTGATAATACTAAGAGTAGTGAGTATAGTAATTCTCGTTCTATCGATCATATAAGCATAATATGGCTAATAATATGAGTAAGATTGATAATAATAAGAGTAATGGGTATAGTAATTGTAGTTCTATCGATCATATAAGCAAAATATGGCTAATAATATGAGTTAGATTGATAATAATAAGAGTAATAACTACAGTAATTGTCGTTCTATCGATCATATAAGCATAATAAGGCTAATAATATGAGTTAGAGTGATAATACTAAGAGTAGTGAGTATAGTAATTCTCGTTCTATCGATCATATAAGCATAATATGGCTAATAATATGAGTTAGATTGATAATAATAAGAGTAATGAGTATAGTAATTGTAGTTCTATCGATCATATAAGCATAATATGGCTAATAATATGAGTTAGATTGATAATACTAAGAGTAGTGGGTATAGTAATTCTCGTTCTATCGATCATATAAGCATAATATGGCTAATAATATGAGTTAGATTGATAATAATAAGAGTAATGAGTATAGTAATTGTAGTTCTATCGATCATATCGGCATAATATGGTTAATAATATGAGTTAGATTCATAATAATAAGAGTAATAAGTATAGTAATTGTCGTTCTATCGATCATATAAGCATAATATGGCTAATAATATGAGTTAGATTGATAATACTAAGAGTAGTGAGTATAGTAATTCTCGTTCTATCGATCATATAAGCATAATATGGCTAATAATATGAGTTAGATTGATAATAATAACAGTAATAAGTATAGTAATTGTCGTTCTATCGATAATATAAGCATAATATGGCTAATAATATGAGTTAGATTGATAATACTAAGAGTAGTGAGTATAGTAGTTCTCGTTCTATCGATCATATAAGCATAATATGGCCAATAATATGAGTTAGATTGATAATAATAAGAGTAATAAGTATAGTAATTGTCGTTCTATCGATCATATAAGCATAATATGGCTAATAATATGAGTTAGATTGATAATACTAAGAGTAGTGAGTATAGTAATTCTCGTTCTATCGATCATATAAGCATAATATGGCTAATAATATGAGTTAGATTGATAATAATAAGAGTAATGAGTATAGTAATTGTAGTTCTATCGATCATTTAAGCATAATATGGCTAATAATATGAGTTAGATTGATAATAATAACAGTAATAAGTATAGTAATTGTCGTTCTATCGATAATATAACCATAATATGGCTAGTAATATGAGTTAGATTGATAATACTAAGAGTAGTGAGTATAGTAATTCTCGTTCTATCGATCATATAAGCATAATATGGCTAATAATATGAGTTAGATTGATAATAATAAGAGCAATAACTACAGTAATTGTCGTTCTATCGATCATATAAGCATAATAAGGCTAATAATATGAGTTAGAGTGATAATACTAAGAGTAGTGAGTATAGTAATTCTCATTCTATCGATCATATAAGCATAATATGGCTAATAATATGAGTTAGATTGATAATAATAAGAGTAATGGGTATAGTAATTGTAGTTCTATCGATCATATAAGCAAAACATGGCTAATAATATGAGTTAGATTGATAATAATAAGAGTAATAACTACAGTAATTGTCGTTCTATCGATCATATAAGCATAATAAGGCTAATAATATGAGTTAGAGTGATAATACTAAGAGTAGTGAGTATTGTAATTCTCATTCTATCGATCATATAAGCATAATATGGCTAATAATATGAGTTAGATTGATAATAATAACAGTAATAAGTATAGTAACTGTCGTTCTATCGATAATATAAGCAAAATATGGCTAATAATATGAGTTAGATTGATAATAATAAGAGTAATAACTACAGTAATTGTCGTTCTATCGATCATATAAGCATAATAAGGCTAATAATATGAGTTAGAGTGATAATACTAAGAGTAGTGAGTATTGTAATTCTCATTCTATCGATCATATAAGCATAATATGGCTAATAATATGAGTTAGATTGATAATAATAAGAGTAATAACTACAGTAATTGTCGTTCTATCGATCATATAAGCATAATAAGGCTAATAATATGAGTTAGAGTGATAATACTAAGAGTAGTGAGTATAGTAATTCTCGTTCTATCGATCATATAAGCATAATATGGCTAATAATATGAGTTAGATTGATAATAATAAGAGTAATGAGTATAGTAATTGTAGTTCTATCGATCATATAAGCATAATATGGCTAATAATATGAGTTAGATTGATAATACTAAGAGTAGTGGGTATAGTAATTCTCGTTCTATCGATCATATAAGCATAATATGGCTAATAATACGAGTTAGATTGATAATAATAAGAGTAATAAGTATAGTAATTGTCGTTCTATCGATCATTTAAGCATAATATGGCTAATAATATGAGTTAGATTGATAATAATAACAGTAATAAGTATAGTAATTGTCGTTCTATCGATAATATAAGCATAATATGGCGAATAATATGAGTTAGATTGATAATACTATGAGTAGTGAGTATAGTAATTCTCGTTCTATCGATCATATAAGCATAATATGGCTAATAATATGAGTTAGATTGATAATAATAAGAGCAATTAGTATAGTAATTGTAGTTCTATCGATCATATCGGCATAATATGGTTAATAATATGAGTTAGATTCATAATAATAAGAGTAATAAGTATAGTATTTGTCGTTCTATCGATCATGTAAGCATAATATGGCTAATAATACGAGTTAGATTGATAATAATAAGAGTAATAAGTATAGTAATTGTCGTTCTATCGATCATTTAAGCATAATATGGCTAATAATATGAGTTAGATTGATAATAATAACAGTAATAAGTATAGTAATTGTCGTTCTATCGATAATATAAGCATAATATGGCTAATAATATGAGTTAGATTGATAATACTAAGAGTAGTGAGTATAGTAATTCTCGTTCTATCCATCATATAAGCATAATATGGCTAATAATAAGAGTTAGTATGATAATAATAAGAGTAATGAGTATAGTAATTGTAGTTCTATCGATCATATCGGCATAATATGGTTAATAATATGAGTTAGATTCATAATAATAAGAGTAATAAGTATAGTAATTGTCGTTCTATCGATCATATAAGCATAATATGGCTAATAATATGAGTTAGATTGATAATACTAAGAGTAGTGAGTATAGTAATTCTCGTTCTATCGATCATATAAGCATAATATGGCTAATAATATGAGTTAGATTGATAATAATAACAGTAATAAGTATAGTAATTGTCGTTCTATCGATAATATAAGCATAATATGGCTAATAATATGAGTTAGATTGATAATACTAAGAGTAGTGAGTATAGTAATTCTCGTTCTATCGATCATATAAGCATAATATGGCTAATAATATGAGTTAGAGTGATAATACTAAGAGTAGTGAGTATAGTAATTGTCGTTCTATCGATCATTTAAGCATAATATGGCTAATAATATGAGTTAGATTGATAATAATAACAGTAATAAGTATAGTAATTGTCGTTCTATCGATAATATAAGCATAATATGGCTAATAATATGAGTTACATTGATAATACTATGAGTAGTGAGTATAGTAATTCTCGTTCTATCGATCATATAAGCATAATATGGCTAATAATATGAGTTAGATTGATAATAATAACAGTAATAAGTATAGTAACTGTCGTTCTATCGATAATATAAGCATAATATGGCTAATAATATGAGTTAGATTGATAATACTAAGAGTAGTGAGTATAGTAATTGTCGTTCTATCGATCATATAAGCATAATATGGCTAATAATATGATATAGATTGATAATAATAAGAGTAATAAGTATAGTATTTGTCGTTCTATCGATCATGTAAGCATAATATGGCTAATAATACGAGTTAGATTGATAATAATAAGAGTAATAAGTATAGTAATTGTCGTTCTATCGATCATTTAAGCATAATATGGCTAATAATATGAGTTAGATTGATAATAATAACAGTAATAAGTATAGTAATTGTCGTTCTATCGATAATATAAGCATAATATGGCTAATAATATGAGTTAGGTTGACAATACTAAGAGTAGTGAGTATAGTAATTCTCGTTCTATCCATCATATAAGCATAATATGGCTAATAATAAGAGTTAGTATGATAATAATAAGAGTAATGAGTATAGTAATTGTAGTTCTATCGATCATATCGGCATAATATGGTTAATAATATGAGTTAGATTCATAATAATAAGAGTAATAAGTATAGTAATTGTCGTTCTATCGATCATATAAGCATAATATGGCTAATAATATGAGTTAGAGTGATAATACTAAGAGTAGTGAGTATTGTAATTCTCATTCTATCGATCATATAAGCATAATATGGCTAATAATATGAGTTAGATTGATAATAATAACAGTAATAAGTATAGTAACTGTCGTTCTATCGATAATATAAGCATAATATGGCTAATAATATGAGTTAGATTGATAATACTAAGAGTAGTGAGTATAGTAATTGTCGTTCTATCGATCATATAAGCATAATATGGCTAATAATATGATATAGATTGATAATAATAAGAGTAATAAGTATAGTATTTGTCGTTCTATCGATCATGTAAGCATAATATGGCTAATAATACGAGTTAGATTGATAATAATAAGAGTAATAAGTATAGTAATTGTCGTTCTATCGATCATTTAAGCATAATATGGCTAATAATATGAGTTAGATTGATAATAATAACAGTAATAAGTATAGTAATTGTCGTTCTATCGATAATATAAGCATAATATGGCTAATAATATGAGTTAGGTTGACAATACTAAGAGTAGTGAGTATAGTAATTCTCGTTCTATCCATCATATAAGCATAATATGGCTAATAATAAGAGTTAGTATGATAATAATAAGAGTAATGAGTATAGTAATTGTAGTTCTATCGATCATATCGGCAAAATATGGTTAATAATATGAGTTAGATTCATAATAATAAGAGTAATAAGTATAGTAATTGTCGTTCTATCGACCATATAAGCACAATATGGCTAATAATAGGAGTTAGATTGATAATACTAAGAGTAGTGAGTATAGTAATTCTCGTTCTATCGATCATATAAGCATAATATGGCTAATAATATGAGTTAGATTGATAATAATAACAGTAATAAGTATAGTAATTGTCGTTCTATCGATAATATAAGCATAATATGGCTAATAAT
This sequence comes from Megachile rotundata, assembly GCF_050947335.1. Lineage (NCBI taxonomy): Eukaryota > Metazoa > Arthropoda > Insecta > Hymenoptera > Megachilidae > Megachile > Megachile rotundata. The sequence continues at coordinate 51,997 of NW_027473720.1, read as the reverse complement.
ATGAGTTAGATTGATAATACTAAGAGTAGTGAGTATAGTAATTCTCGTTCTATCGATCATATAAGCATAATATGGCTAATAATATGAGTTAGATTGATAATAATAAGAGTAATAACTACAGTAATTGTCGTTCTATCGATCATATAAGCATAATAAGGCTAATAATATGAGTTAGATTGATAATAATAAGAGTAATAAGTATAGTAATTGTCGTTCTCTCGATCATATGAGCATAATATGGCTAATAATATGAGTTAGAGTGATAATACTAAGAGTAGTGAGTATAGTAATTCTCATTCTATCGATCATTTAAGCATAATATGGCTAATAATATGAGTTAGATTGATAATAATAACAGTAATAAGTATAGTAATTGTCGTTCTATCGATAATATAAGCATAATATGGCTAATAATATGAGTTAGATTGATAATACTAAGAGTAGTGAGTATAGTAATTCTCGTTCTATCGATCATATAAGCATAATATGGCTAATAATATGAGTTAGATTGATAATAATAAGAGTAATGGGTATAGTAATTGTAGTTCTATCGATCATATAAGCAAAATATGGCTAATAATATGAGTTAGATTGATAATAATAAGAGTAATAACTACAGTAATTGTCGTTCTATCGATCATATAAGCATAATAAGGCTAATAATATGAGTTAGAGTGATAACACTAAGAGTAGTGAGTATTGTAATTCTCATTCTATCGATCATATAAGCATAATATGGCTAATAATATGAGTTAGATTGATAATAATAACAGTAATAAGTATAGTAACTGTCGTTCTATCGATAATGTAAGCATAATATGGCTAATAATATGAGTTAGATTGATAATACTAAGAGTAGTGAGTATAGTAATTGTCGTTCTATCGATCATATAAGCATAATATGGCTAATAATATGATATAGATTGATAATAATAAGAGTAATAAGTATAGTATTTGTCGTTCTATCGATCATGTAAGCATAATGGCTAATAAAACGAGTTAGATTGATAATAATAAGAGTAATAAGTATAGTAATTGTCGTTCTATCGATCATTTAAGCATAATATGGCTAATAATATGAGTTAGATTGATAATAATAACAGTAATAAGTATAGTAATTGTCGTTCTATCGATAATATAAGCATAATATGGCTAATAATATGAGTTAGGTTGATAATACTAAGAGTAGTGAGTATAGTAATTCTCGTTCTATCCATCATATAAGCATAATATGGCTAATAATAAGAGTTAGTATGATAATAATAAGAGTAATGAGTATAGTAATTGTAGTTCTATCGATCATATCGGCATAATATGGTTAATAATATGAGTTAGATTCATAATAATAAGAGTAATAAGTATAGTAATTGTCGTTCTATCGACCATATAAGTATAATATGGCTAATAATATGAGTTAGATTGATAATACTAAGAGTAGTGAGTATAGTAATTCTCGTTCTATCGATCATATAAGCATTATATGGCTAATAATATGAGTTAGATTGATAATAATAACAGTAATAAGTATAGTAATTGTCGTTCTATCGATAATATAAGCATAATATGGCTAATAATATGAGTTAGATTGATAATACTAAGAGTAGTGAGTATAGTAATTCTCGTTCTATCGATCATATAAGCATAATATGGCTAATAATATGAGTTAGATTGATAATAATAAGAGTAATAACTACAGTAATTGTCGTTCTATCGATCATATAAGCATAATAAGGCTAATAATATGAGTTAGATTGATAATAATAAGAGTAATAAGTATAGTAATTGTCGTTCTCTCGATCATATGAGCATAATATGGCTAATAATATGAGTTAGAGTGATAATACTAAGAGTAGTGAGTATAGTAATTCTCATTCTATCGATCATTTAAGCATAATATGGCTAATAATATGAGTTAGATTGATAATAATAACAGTAATAAGTATAGTAATTGTCGTTCTATCGATAATATAACCATAATATGGCTAATAATATGAGTTAGATTGATAATACTAAGAGTAGTGAGTATAGTAATTCTCGTTCTATCGATCATATAAGCATAATATGGCTAATAATATGAGTTAGATTGATAATAATAAGAGTAATAACTACAGTAATTGTCGTTCTATCGATCATATAAGCATAATAAGGCTAATAATATGAGTTAGAGTGATAATACTAAGAGTAGTGAGTATAGTAATTCTCATTCTATCGATCATATAAGCATAATATGGCTAATAATATGAGTTAGATTGATAATAATAAGAGTAATGGGTATAGTAATTGTAGTTCTATCGATCATATAAGCAAAATATGGCTAATAATATGAGTTAGATTGATAATAATAAGAGTAATAACTACAGTAATTGTCGTCCTATCGATCATATAAGCATAATAAGGCTAATAATATGAGTTAGAGTGATAATACTAAGAGTAGTGAGTATAGTAATTGTCGTTCTATCGATCATATAAGCATAATATGGCTAATAATATGAGTTAGATTGATAATAATAACAGTAATAAGTATAGTAACTGTCGTTCTATCGATAATATAAGCATAATATGGCTAATAATATGAGTTAGATTGATAATACTAAGAGTAGTGAGTATAGTAATTGTCGTTCTATCGATCATATAAGCATAATATGGCTAATAATATGATATAGATTGATAATAATAAGAGTAATAAGTATAGTATTTGTCGTTCTATCGATCATGTAAGCATAATATGGCTAATAATACGAGTTAGATTGATAATAATAAGAGTAATAAGTATAGTAATTGTCGTTCTATCGATCATTTAAGCATAATATGGCTAATAATATGAGTTAGATTGATAATAATAACAGTAATAAGTATAGTAATTGTCGTTCTATCGATAATATAAGCATAATATGGCTAATAATATGAGTTAGATTGATAATACTATGAGTAGTGAGTATAGTAATTCTCGTTCTATCGATCATATAAGCATAATATGGCTAATAATATGAGTTAGATTGATAATAATAAGAGTAATGAGTATAGTAATTGTAGTTCTATCGATCATATCGGCATAATATGGTTAATAATATGAGTTAGATTCATAATAATAAGAGTAATAAGTATAGTATTTGTCGTTCTATCGATCATGTAAGCATAATATGGCTAATAATACGAGTTAGATTGATAATAATAAGAGTAATAAGTATAGTAATTGTCGTTCTATCGATCATTTAAGCATAATATGGCTAATAATATGAGTTAGATTGATAATAATAACAGTAATAAGTATAGTAATTGTAGTTCTATCGATAATATAAGCATAATATGGCTAATAATATGAGTTAGATTGATAATACTAAGAGTAGTGAGTATAGTAATTCTCGTTCTATCGATCATATAAGCATAATATGGCTAATAATATGAGTTAGATTGATAATAATAAGAGTAATAACTACAGTAATTGTCGTTCTATCGATCATATAAGCATAATAAGGCTAATAATATGAGTTAGATTGATAATAATAAGAGTAATAAGTATAGTAATTGTCGTTCTCTCGATCATATGAGCATAATATGGCTAATAATATGAGTTAGAGTGATAATACTAAGAGTAGTGAGTATAGTAATTCTCATTCTATCGATCATTTAAGCATAATATGGCTAATAATATGAGTTAGATTGATAATAATAACAGTAATAAGTATAGTAATTGTCGTTCTATCGATAATATAAGCATAATATGGCTAATAATATGAGTTAGATTGATAATACTAAGAGTAGTGAGTATAGTAATTCTCGTTCTATCGATCATATAAGCATAATATGGCTAATAATATGAGTTAGATTGATAATAATAAGAGTAATAACTACAGTAATTGTCGTTCTATCGATCATATAAGCATAATAAGGCTAATAATATGAGTTAGATTGATAATAATAAGAGTAATAAGTATAGTAATTGTCGTTCTCTCGATCATATGAGCATAATATGGCTAATAATATGAGTTAGAGTGATAATACTAAGAGTAGTGAGTATAGTAATTCTCATTCTATCGATCATTTAAGCATAATATGGCTAATAATATGAGTTAGATTGATAATAATAACAGTAATAAGTATAGTAATTGTCGTTCTATCGATAATATAAGCATAATATGGCTAATAATATGAGTTAGATTGATAATACTAAGAGTAGTGAGTATAGTAATTCTCGTTCTATCGATCATATAAGCATGATATGGCTAATAATATGAGTTAGATTGATAATAATAAGAGTAATGGGTATAGTAATTGTAGTTCTATCGATCATATAAGCAAAATATGGCTAATAATATGAGTTAGATTGATAATAATAAGAGTAATAACTACAGTAATTGTCGTTCTATCGATCATATAAGCATAATAAGGCTAATAATATGAGTTAGAGTGATAACACTAAGAGTAGTGAGTATTGTAATTCTCATTCTATCGATCATATAAGCATAATATGGCTAATAATATGAGTTAGATTGATAATAATAACAGTAATAAGTATAGTAACTGTCGTTCTATCGATAATGTAAGCATAATATGGCTAATAATATGAGTTAGATTGATAATACTAAGAGTAGTGAGTATAGTAATTGTCGTTCTATCGATCATATAAGCATAATATGGCTAATAATATGATATAGATTGATAATAATAAGAGTAATAAGTATAGTATTTGTCGTTCTATCGATCATGTAAGCATAATGGCTAATAAAACGAGTTAGATTGATAATAATAAGAGTAATAAGTATAGTAATTGTCGTTCTATCGATCATTTAAGCATAATATGGCTAATAATATGAGTTAGATTGATAATAATAACAGTAATAAGTATAGTAATTGTCGTTCTATCGATAATATAAGCATAATATGGCTAATAATATGAGTTAGGTTGATAATACTAAGAGTAGTGAGTATAGTAATTCTCGTTCTATCCATCATATAAGCATAATATGGCTAATAATAAGAGTTAGTATGATAATAATAAGAGTAATGAGTATAGTAATTGTAGTTCTATCGATCATATCGGCATAATATGGTTAATAATATGAGTTAGATTCATAATAATAAGAGTAATAAGTATAGTAATTGTCGTTCTATCGACCATATAAGTATAATATGGCTAATAATATGAGTTAGATTGATAATACTAAGAGTAGTGAGTATAGTAATTCTCGTTCTATCGATCATATAAGCATTATATGGCTAATAATATGAGTTAGATTGATAATAATAACAGTAATAAGTATAGTAATTGTCGTTCTATCGATAATATAAGCATAATATGGCTAATAATATGAGTTAGATTGATAATACTAAGAGTAGTGAGTATAGTAATTCTCGTTCTATCGATCATATAAGCATAATATGGCTAATAATATGAGTTAGATTGATAATAATAAGAGTAATAACTACAGTAATTGTCGTTCTATCGATCATATAAGCATAATAAGGCTAATAATATGAGTTAGATTGATAATAATAAGAGTAATAAGTATAGTAATTGTCGTTCTCTCGATCATATGAGCATAATATGGCTAATAATATGAGTTAGAGTGATAATACTAAGAGTAGTGAGTATAGTAATTCTCATTCTATCGATCATTTAAGCATAATATGGCTAATAATATGAGTTAGATTGATAATAATAACAGTAATAAGTATAGTAATTGTCGTTCTATCGATAATATAACCATAATATGGCTAATAATATGAGTTAGATTGATAATACTAAGAGTAGTGAGTATAGTAATTCTCGTTCTATCGATCATATAAGCATAATATGGCTAATAATATGAGTTAGATTGATAATAATAAGAGTAATAACTACAGTAATTGTCGTTCTATCGATCATATAAGCATAATAAGGCTAATAATATGAGTTAGAGTGATAATACTAAGAGTAGTGAGTATAGTAATTCTCATTCTATCGATCATATAAGCATAATATGGCTAATAATATGAGTTAGATTGATAATAATAAGAGTAATGGGTATAGTAATTGTAGTTCTATCGATCATATAAGCAAAATATGGCTAATAATATGAGTTAGATTGATAATAATAAGAGTAATAACTACAGTAATTGTCGTTCTATCGATCATATAAGCATAATAAGGCTAATAATATGAGTTAGAGTGATAATACTAAGAGTAGTGAGTATAGTAATTGTCGTTCTATCGATCATATAAGCATAATATGGCTAATAATATGAGTTAGATTGATAATAATAACAGTAATAAGTATAGTAACTGTCGTTCTATCGATAATATAAGCATAATATGGCTAATAATATGAGTTAGATTGATAATACTAAGAGTAGTGAGTATAGTAATTGTCGTTCTATCGATCATATAAGCATAATATGGCTAATAATATGATATAGATTGATAATAATAAGAGTAATAAGTATAGTATTTGTCGTTCTATCGATCATGTAAGCATAATATGGCTAATAATACGAGTTAGATTGATAATAATAAGAGTAATAAGTATAGTAATTGTCGTTCTATCGATCATTTAAGCATAATATGGCTAATAATATGAGTTAGATTGATAATAATAACAGTAATAAGTATAGTAATTGTCGTTCTATCGATAATATAAGCATAATATGGCTAATAATATGAGTTAGATTGATAATACTATGAGTAGTGAGTATAGTAATTCTCGTTCTATCGATCATATAAGCATAATATGGCTAATAATATGAGTTAGATTGATAATAATAAGAGTAATGAGTATAGTAATTGTAGTTCTATCGATCATATCGGCATAATATGGTTAATAATATGAGTTAGATTCATAATAATAAGAGTAATAAGTATAGTATTTGTCGTTCTATCGATCATGTAAGCATAATATGGCTAATAATACGAGTTAGATTGATAATAATAAGAGTAATAAGTATAGTAATTGTCGTTCTATCGATCATTTAAGCATAATATGGCTAATAATATGAGTTAGATTGATAATAATAACAGTAATAAGTATAGTAATTGTCGTTCTATCGATAATATAAGCATAATATGGCTAATAATATGAGTTAGATTGATAATACTAAGAGTAGTGAGTATAGTAATTCTCGTTCTATCGATCATATAAGCATAATATGGCTAATAATATGAGTTAGATTGATAATAATAAGAGTAATAACTACAGTAATTGTCGTTCTATCGATCATATAAGCATAATAAGGCTAATAATATGAGTTAGATTGATAATAATAAGAGTAATAAGTATAGTAATTGTCGTTCTCTCGATCATATGAGCATAATATGGCTAATAATATGAGTTAGAGTGATAATACTAAGAGTAGTGAGTATAGTAATTCTCATTCTATCGATCATTTAAGCATAATATGGCTAATAATATGAGTTAGATTGATAATAATAACAGTAATAAGTATAGTAATTGTCGTTCTATCGATAATATAAGCATAATATGGCTAATAATATGAGTTAGATTGATAATACTAAGAGTAGTGAGTATAGTAATTCTCGTTCTATCGATCATATAAGCATAATATGGCTAATAATATGAGTTAGAGTGATAATACTAAGAGTAGTGAGTATAGTAATTGTCGTTCTATCGATCATATAAGCATAATATGGCTAATAATATGAGTTAGATTGATAATAATAACAGTAATAAGTATAGTAACTGTCGTTCTATCGATCATGTAAGCATAATATGGCTAATAATACGAGTTAGATTGATAATAATAAGAGTAATAAGTATAGTAATTGTCGTTCTATCGATCATTTAAGCATAATATGGCTAATAATATGAGTTAGATTGATAATAATAACAGTAATAAGTATAGTAATTGTCGTTCTATCGATCATATAAGCATAATATGGCTAACAATATGATATAGATTGATAATAATAAGAGTAATAAGTATAGTATTTGTCGTTCTATCGATCATGTAAGCATAATATGGCTAATAATACGAGTTAGATTGATAATAATAAGAGTAATAAGTATAGTAATTGTCGTTCTATCGATCATTTAAGCATAATATGGCTAATAATATGAGTTAGATTGATAATAATAACAGTAATAAGTATAGTAATTGTCGTTCTATCGATAATATAAGCATAATATGGCTAATAATATGAGTTAGATTGATAATACTATGAGTAGTGAGTATAGTAATTCTCGTTCTATCGATCATATAAGCATAATATGGCTAATAATATGAGTTAGATTGATAATAATAAGAGTAATGAGTATAGTAATTGTAGTTCTATCGATCATATCGGCATAATATGGTTAATAATATGAGTTAGATTCATAATAATAAGAGTAATAAGTATAGTAATTGTCGTTCTATCGATCATATAAGCATAATATGGCTAATAATATGAGTTAGATTGATAATACTAAGAGTAGTGAATATAGTAATTCTCGTTCTATCGATCATATAAGCATAATATGGCTAATAATATGAGTTAGATTGATAATAATAAGAGTAATGGGTATAGTAATTGTAGTTCTATCGATCATATAAGCAAAATATGGCTAATAATATGAGTTAGATTGATAATAATAACAGTAATAAGTATAGTAATTGCCGTTCTATCGATAATATAAGCATAATATGGCTAATAATATGAGTTAGATTGATAATACTATGAGTAGTGAGTATAGTAGTTCTCGTTCTATCGATCATATAAGCATAATATGGCTAATAATATGAGTTAGATTGATAATAATAAGAGTAATGAGTATAGTAATTGTAGTTCTATCGATCATATCGGCATAATATGGTTAATAATATGAGTTAGATTCATAATAATAAGAGTAATAAGTATAGTAATTGTCGTTCTATCGATCATATAAGCATAATATGGCTAATAATATGAGTTAGATTGATAATACTAAGAGTAGTGAGTATAGTAATTCTCGTTCTATCGATCATATAAGCATAATATGGCTAATAATATGAGTTAGATTGATAATAATAAGAGTAATGGGTATAGTAATTGTAGTTCTATCCATCATATAAGCAAAATATGGCTAATAATATGAGTTAGATTGATAATAATAAGAGTAATAACTACAGTAATTGTCGTTCTATCGATCATATAAGCATAATAAGGCTAATAATATGAGTTAGAGTGATAACACTAAGAGTAGTGAGTATTGTAATTCTCATTCTATCGATCATATAAGCATAATATGGCTAATAATATGAGTTAGATTGATAATAATAACAGTAATAAGTATAGTAACTGTCGTTCTATCGATAATGTAAGCATAATATGGCTAATAATATGAGTTAGATTGATAATACTAAGAGTAGTGAGTATAGTAATTGTCGTTCTATCGATCATATAAGCATAATATGGCTAATAATATGATATAGATTGATAATAATAAGAGTAATAAGTATAGTATTTGTCGTTCTATCGATCATGTAAGCATAATATGGCTAATAATACGAGTTAGATTGATAATAATAAGAGTAATAAGTATAGTAATTGTCGTTCTATCGATCATTTAAGCATAATATGGCTAATAATATGAGTTAGATTGATAATAATAACAGTAATAAGTATAGTAATTGTCGTTCTATCGATAATATAAGCATAATATGGCTAATAATATGAGTTAGGTTGATAATACTAAGAGTAGTGAGTATAGTAATTCTCGTTCTATCCATCATATAAGCATAATATGGCTAATAATAAGAGTTAGTATGATAATAATAAGAGTAATGAGTATAGTAATTGTAGTTCTATCGATCATATCGGCATAATATGGTTAATAATATGAGTTAGATTCATAATAATAAGAGTAATAAGTATAGTAATTGTCGTTCTATCGACCATATAAGCATAATATGGCTAATAATATGAGTTAGATTGATAATACTAAGAGTAGTGAGTATAGTAATTCTCGTTCTATCGATCATATAAGCATAATATGGCTAATAATATGAGTTAGATTGATAATAATAACAGTAATAAGTATAGTAATTGTCGTTCTATCGATAATATAAGCATAATATGGCTAATAATATGAGTTAGATTGATAATACTAAGAGTAGTGAGTATAGTAATTCTCGTTCTATCGATCATATAAGCATAATATGGCTAATAATATGAGTTAGATTGATAATAATAAGAGTAATAACTACAGTAATTGTCGTTCTATCGATCATATAAGCATAATAAGGCTAATAATATGAGTTAGATTGATAATAATAAGAGTAATAAGTATAGTAATTGTCGTTCTCTCGATCATATGAGCATAATATGGCTAATAATATGAGTTAGAGTGATAATACTAAGAGTAGTGAGTATAGTAATTCTCATTCTATCGATCATTTAAGCATAATATGGCTAATAATATGAGTTAGATTGATAATAATAACAGTAATAAGTATAGTAATTGTCGTTCTATCGATAATATAACCATAATATGGCTAATAATATGAGTTAGATTGATAATACTAAGAGTAGTGAGTATAGTAATTCTCGTTCTATCGATCATATAAGCATAATATGGCTAATAATATGAGTTAGATTGATAATAATAAGAGTAATAACTACAGTAATTGTCGTTCTATCGATCATATAAGCATAATAAGGCTAATAATATGAGTTAGAGTGATAATACTAAGAGTAGTGAGTATAGTAATTCTCATTCTATCGATCATATAAGCATAATATGGCTAATAATATGAGTTAGATTGATAATAATAAGAGTAATGGGTATAGTAATTGTAGTTCTATCGATCATATAAGCAAAATATGGCTAATAATATGAGTTAGATTGATAATAATAAGAGTAATAACTACAGTAATTGTCGTTCTATCGATCATATAAGCATAATAAGGCTAATAATATGAGTTAGAGTGATAATACTAAGAGTAGTGAGTATAGTAATTGTCGTTCTATCGATCATATAAGCATAATATGGCTAATAATATGAGTTAGATTGATAATAATAACAGTAATAAGTATAGTAACTGTCGTTCTATCGATAATATAAGCATAATATGGCTAATAATATGAGTTAGATTGATAATACTAAGAGTAGTGAGTATAGTAATTGTCGTTCTATCGATCATATAAGCATAATATGGCTAATAATATGATATAGATTGATAATAATAAGAGTAATAAGTATAGTATTTGTCGTTCTATCGATCATGTAAGCATAATATGGCTAATAATACGAGTTAGATTGATAATAATAAGAGTAATAAGTATAGTAATTGTCGTTCTATCGATCATTTAAGCATAATATGGCTAATAATATGAGTTAGATTGATAATAATAACAGTAATAAGTATAGTAATTGTCGTTCTATCGATAATATAAGCATAATATGGCTAATAATATGTGTTAGATTGATAATACTATGAGTAGTGAGTATAGTAATTCTCGTTCTATCGATCATATAAGCATAATATGGCTAATAATATGAGTTAGATTGATAATAATAAGAGTAATGAGTATAGTAATTGTAGTTCTATCGATCATATCGGCATAATATGGTTAATAATATGAGTTAGATTCATAATAATAAGAGTAATAAGTATAGTATTTGTCGTTCTATCGATCATGTAAGCATAATATGGCTAATAATACGAGTTAGATTGATAATAATAAGAGTAATAAGTATAGTAATTGTCGTTCTATCGATCATTTAAGCATAATATGGCTAATAATATGAGTTAGATTGATAATAATAACAGTAATAAGTATAGTAATTGTCGTTCTATCGATAATATAAGCATAATATGGCTAATAATATGAGTTAGATTGATAATACTAAGAGTAGTGAGTATAGTAATTCTCGTTCTATCGATCATATAAGCATAATATGGCTAATAATATGAGTTAGATTGATAATAATAAGAGTAATAACTACAGTAATTGTCGTTCTATCGATCATATAAGCATAATAAGGCTAATAATATGAGTTAGATTGATAATAATAAGAGTAATAAGTATAGTAATTGTCGTTCTCTCGATCATATGAGCATAATATGGCTAATAATATGAGTTAGAGTGATAATACTAAGAGTAGTGAGTATAGTAATTCTCATTCTATCGATCATTTAAGCATAATATGGCTAATAATATGAGTTAGATTGATAATAATAACAGTAATAAGTATAGTAATTGTCGTTCTATCGATAATATAAGCATAATATGGCTAATAATATGAGTTAGATTGATAATACTAAGAGTAGTGAGTATAGTAATTCTCGTTCTATCGATCATATAAGCATAATATGGCTAATAATATGAGTTAGAGTGATAATACTAAGAGTAGTGAGTATAGTAATTGTCGTTCTATCGATCATATAAGCATAATATGGCTAATAATATGAGTTAGATTGATAATAATAACAGTAATAAGTATAGTAACTGTCGTTCTATCGATCATGTAAGCATAATATGGCTAATAATACGAGTTAGATTGATAATAATAAGAGTAATAAGTATAGTAATTGTCGTTCTATCGATCATTTAAGCATAATATGGCTAATAATATGAGTTAGATTGATAATAATAACAGTAATAAGTATAGTAATTGTCGTTCTATCGATCATATAAGCATAATATGGCTAACAATATGATATAGATTGATAATAATAAGAGTAATAAGTATAGTATTTGTCGTTCTATCGATCATGTAAGCATAATATGGCTAATAATACGAGTTAGATTGATAATAATAAGAGTAATAAGTATAGTAATTGTCGTTCTATCGATCATTTAAGCATAATATGGCTAATAATATGAGTTAGATTGATAATAATAACAGTAATAAGTATAGTAATTGTCGTTCTATCGATAATATAAGCATAATATGGCTAATAATATGAGTTAGTTTGATAATACTATGAGTAGTGAGTATAGTAATTCTCGTTCTATCGATCATATAAGCATAATATGGCTAATAATATGAGTTAGATTGATAATAATAAGAGTAATGAGTATAGTAATTGTAGTTCTATCGATCATATCGGCATAATATGGTTAATAATATGAGTTAGATTCATAATAATAAGAGTAATAAGTATAGTAATTGTCGTTCTATCGATCATATAAGCATAATATGGCTAATAATATGAGTTAGATTGATAATACTAAGAGTAGTGAATATAGTAATTCTCGTTCTATCGATCATATAAGCATAATATGGCTAATAATATGAGTTAGATTGATAATAATAAGAGTAATGGGTATAGTAATTGTAGTTCTATCGATCATATAAGCAAAATATGGCTAATAATATGAGTTAGATTGATAATAATAACAGTAATAAGTATAGTAATTGCCGTTCTATCGATAATATAAGCATAATATGGCTAATAATATGAGTTAGATTGATAATACTATGAGTAGTGAGTATAGTAATTCTCGTTCTATCGATCATATAAGCATAATATGGCTAATAATATGAGTTAGATTGATAATAATAAGAGTAATGAGTATAGTAATTGTAGTTCTATCGATCATATCGGCATAATATGGTTAATAATATGAGTTAGATTCATAATAATAAGAGTAATAAGTATAGTAATTGTCGTTCTATCGATCATATAAGCATAATATGGCTAATAATATGAGTTAGATTGATAATACTAAGAGTAGTGAGTATAGTAATTCTCGTTCTATCGATCATATAAGCATAATATGGCTAATAATATGAGTTAGATTGATAATAATAAGAGTAATGGGTATAGTAATTGTAGTTCTATCGATCATATAAGCAAAATATGGCTAATAATATGAGTTAGATTGATAATAATAAGAGTAATAACTACAGTAATTGTCGTTCTATCGATCATATAAGCATAATAAGGCTAATAATATGAGTTAGAGTGATAACACTAAGAGTAGTGAGTATTGTAATTCTCATTCTATCGATCATATAAGCATAATATGGCTAATAATATGAGTTAGATTGATAATAATAACAGTAATAAGTATAGTAACTGTCGTTCTATCGATAATGTAAGCATAATATGGCTAATAATATGAGTTAGATTGATAATACTAAGAGTAGTGAGTATAGTAATTGTCGTTCTATCGATCATATAAGCATAATATGGCTAATAATATGATATAGATTGATAATAATAAGAGTAATAAGTATAGTATTTGTCGTTCTATCGATCATGTAAGCATAATATGGCTAATAATATGAGTTAGATTGATAATAATAACAGTAATAAGTATAGTAATTGTCGTTCTATCGATAATATAAGCATAATATGGCTAATAATATGAGTTAGGTTGATAATACTAAGAGTAGTGAGTATAGTAATTCTCGTTCTATCCATCATATAAGCATAATATGGCTAATAATAAGAGTTAGTATGATAATAATAAGAGTAATGAGTATAGTAATTGTAGTTCTATCGATCATATCGGCATAATATGGTTAATAATATGAGTTAGATTCATAATAATAAGAGTAATAAGTATAGTAATTGTCGTTCTATCGACCATATAAGCATAATATGGCTAATAATATGAGTTAGATTGATAATACTAAGAGTAGTGAGTATAGTAATTCTCGTTCTATCGATCATATAAGCATAATATGGCTAATAATATGAGTTAGATTGATAATAATAACAGTAATAAGTATAGTAATTGTCGTTCTATCGATAATATAAGCATAATATGGCTAATAATATGAGTTAGATTGATAATACTAAGAGTAGTGAGTATAGTAATTCTCGTTCTATCGATCATATAAGCATAATATGGCTAATAATATGAGTTAGATTGATAATAATAAGAGTAATAACTACAGTAATTGTCGTTCTATCGATCATATAAGCATAATAAGGCTAATAATATGAGTTAGATTGATAATAATAAGAGTAATAACTACAGTAATTGTCGTTCTATCGATCATATAAGCATAATAAGGCTAATAATATGAGTTAGAGTGATAATACTAAGAGTAGTGAGTATAGTAATTGTCGTTCTATCGATCATGTAAGCATAATATGGCTAATAATACGAGTTAGATTGATAATAATAAGAGTAATAAGTATAGTAATTGTCGTTCTATCGATCATTTAAGCATAATATGGCTAATAATATGAGTTAGATTGATAATAATAACAGTAATAAGTATAGTAATTGTCGTTCTATCGATAATATAAGCATAATATGGCTAATAATATGAGTTAGATTGATAATACTATGAGTAGTGAGTATAGTAATTCTCGTTCTATCGATCATATAAGCATAATATGGCTAATAATATGAGTTAGATTGATAATAATAAGAGTAATGAGTATAGTAATTGTAGTTCTATCGATCATATCGGCATAATATGGTTAATAGAGTTAGATTCATAATAATAAGAGTAATAAGTATAGTATTTGTCGTTCTATCGATCATGTAAGCATAATATGGCTAATAATACGAGTTAGATTGATAATAATAAGAGTAATAAGTATAGTAATTGTCGTTCTATCGATCATTTAAGCATAATATGGCTAATAATATGAGTTAGATTGATAATAATAACAGTAATAAGTATAGTAATTGTCGTTCTATCGATAATATAAGCATAATATGGCTAATAATATGAGTTAGATTGATAATACTAAGAGTAGTGAGTATAGTAATTCTCGTTCTATCGATCATATAAGCATAATATGGCTAATAATATGAGTTAGATTGATAATAATAAGAGTAATAACTACAGTAATTGTCGTTCTATCGATCATATAAGCATAATAAGGCTAATAATATGAGTTAGATTGATAATAATAAGAGTAATAAGTATAGTAATTGTCGTTCTCTCGATCATATGAGCATAATATGGCTAATAATATGAGTTAGAGTGATAATACTAAGAGTAGTGAGTATAGTAATTCTCATTCTATCGATCATTTAAGCATAATATGGCTAATAATATGAGTTAGATTGATAATAATAACAGTAATAAGTATAGTAATTGTCGTTCTATCGATCATTTAAGCATAATATGGCTAATAATATGAGTTAGATTGATAATAATAACAGTAATAAGTATAGTAATTGTCGTTCTATCGATAATATAAGCATAATATGGCTAATAATATGAGTTAGGTTGATAATACTAAGAGTAGTGAGTATAGTAATTCTCGTTCTATCCATCATATAAGCATAATATGGCTAATAATAAGAGTTAGTATGATAATAATAAGAGTAATGAGTATAGTAATTGTAGTTCTATCGATCATATCGGCATAATATGGTTAATAATATGAGTTAGATTCATAATAATAAGAGTAATAAGTATAGTAATTGTCGTTCTATCGACCATATAAGCATAATATGGCTAATAATATGAGTTAGATTGATAATACTAAGAGTAGTGAGTATAGTAATTCTCGTTCTATCGATCATATAAGCATAATATGGCTAATAATATGAGTTAGATTGATAATAATAACAGTAATAAGTATAGTAATTGTCGTTCTATCGATAATATAAGCATAATATGGCTAATAATATGAGTTAGATTGATAATACTAAGAGTAGTGAGTATAGTAATTCTCGTTCTATCGATCATATAAGCATAATATGGCTAATAATATGAGTTAGATTGATAATAATAAGAGTAATAACTACAGTAATTGTCGTTCTATCGATCATATAAGCATAATAATGCTAATAATATGAGTTAGATTGACAATAATAAGAGTAATAAGTATAGTAATTGTCGTTCTCTCGATCATATGAGCATAATATGGCTAATAATATGAGTTAGAGTGATAATACTAAGAGTAGTGAGTATAGTAATTCTCATTCTATCGATCATTTAAGCATAATATGGCTAATAATATGAGTTAGATTGATAATAATAACAGTAATAAGTATAGTAATTGTCGTTCTATCGATAATATAACCATAATATGGCTAATAATATGAGTTAGATTGATAATACTAAGAGTAGTGAGTATAGTAATTCTCGTTCTATCGATCATATAAGCATAATATGGCTAATAATATGAGTTAGATTGATAATAATAAGAGTAATAACTACAGTAATTGTCGTTCTATCGATCATATAAGCATAATAAGGCTAATAATATGAGTTAGAGTGATAATACTAAGAGTAGTGAGTATAGTAATTCTCATTCTATCGATCATATAAGCATAATATGGCTAATAATATGAGTTAGATTGATAATAATAAGAGTAATGGGTATAGTAATTGTAGTTCTATCGATCATATAAGCAAAATATGGCTAATAATATGAGTTAGATTGATAATAATAAGAGTAATAACTACAGTAATTGTCGTTCTATCGATCATATAAGCATAATAAGGCTAATAATATGAGTTAGAGTGATAATACTAAGAGTAGTGAGTATAGTAATTGTCGTTCTATCGATCATATAAGCATAATATGGCTAATAATATGAGTTAGATTGATAATAATAACAGTAATAAGTATAGTAACTGTCGTTCTATCGATAATATAAGCATAATATGGCTAATAATATGAGTTAGATTGATAATACTAAGAGTAGTGAGTATAGTAATTGTCGTTCTATCGATCATATAAGCATAATATGGCTAATAATATGATATAGATTGATAATAATAAGAGTAATAAGTATAGTATTTGTCGTTCTATCGATCATGTAAGCATAATATGGCTAATAATACGAGTTAGATTGATAATAATAAGAGTAATAAGTATAGTAATTGTCGTTCTATCGATCATTTAAGCATAATATGGCTAATAATATGAGTTAGATTGATAATAATAACAGTAATAAGTATAGTAATTGTCGTTCTATCGATAATATAAGCATAATATGGCTAATAATATGAGTTAGATTGATAATACTATGAGTAGTGAGTATAGTAATTCTCGTTCTATCGATCATATAAGCATAATATGGCTAATAATATGAGTTAGATTGATAATAATAAGAGTAATGAGTATAGTAATTGTAGTTCTATCGATCATATCGGCATAATATGGTTAATAATATGAGTTAGATTCATAATAATAAGAGTAATAAGTATAGTATTTGTCGTTCTATCGATCATGTAAGCATAATATGGCTAATAATACGAGTTAGATTGATAATAATAAGAGTAATAAGTATAGTAATTGTCGTTCTATCGATCATTTAAGCATAATATGGCTAATAATATGAGTTAGATTGATAATAATAACAGTAATAAGTATAGTAATTGTCGTTCTATCGATAATATAAGCATAATATGGCTAATAATATGAGTTAGATTGATAATACTAAGAGTAGTGAGTATAGTAATTCTCGTTCTATCGATCATATAAGCATAATATGGCTAATAATATGAGTTAGATTGATAATAATAAGTGTAATAACTACAGTAATTGTCGTTCTATCGATCATATAAGCATAATAAGGCTAATAATATGAGTTAGATTGATAATAATAAGAGTAATAAGTATAGTAATTGTCGTTCTCTCGATCATATGAGCATAATATGGCTAATAATATGAGTTAGAGTGATAATACTAAGAGTAGTGAGTATAGTAATTCTCATTCTATCGATCATTTAAGCATAATATGGCTAATAATATGAGTTAGATTGATAATAATAACAGTAATAAGTATAGTAATTGTCGTTCTATCGATAATATAAGCATAATATGGCTAATAATATGAGTTAGATTGATAATACTAAGAGTAGTGAGTATAGTAATTCTCGTTCTATCGATCATATAAGCATAATATGGCTAATAATATGAGTTAGAGTGATAATACTAAGAGTAGTGAGTATAGTAATTGTCGTTCTATCGATCATATAAGCATAATATGGCTAATAATATGAGTTAGATTGATAATAATAACAGTAATAAGTATAGTAACTGTCGTTCTATCGATCATGTAAGCATAATATGGCTAATAATACGAGTTAGATTGATAATAATAAGAGTAATAAGTATAGTAATTGTCGTTCTATCGATCATTTAAGCATAATATGGCTAATAATATGAGTTAGATTGATAATAATAACAGTAATAAGTATAGTAATTGTCGTTCTATCGATCATATAAGCATAATATGGCTAACAATATGATATAGATTGATAATAATAAGAGTAATAAGTATAGTATTTGTCGTTCTATCGATCATGTAAGCATAATATGGCTAATAATACGAGTTAGATTGATAATAATAAGAGTAATAAGTATAGTAATTGTCGTTCTATCGATCATTTAAGCATAATATGGCTAATAATATGAGTTAGATTGATAATAATAACAGTAATAAGTATAGTAATTGTCGTTCTATCGATAATATAAGCATAATATGGCTAATAATATGAGTTAGATTGATAATACTATGAGTAGTGAGTATAGTAATTCTCGTTCTATCGATCATATAAGCATAATATGGCTAATAATATGAGTTAGATTGATAATAATAAGAGTAATGAGTATAGTAATTGTAGTTCTATCGATCATATCGGCATAATATGGTTAATAATATGAGTTAGATTCATAATAATAAGAGTAATAAGTATAGTAATTGTCGTTCTATCGATCATATAAGCATAATATGGCTAATAATATGAGTTAGATTGATAATACTAAGAGTAGTGAATATAGTAATTCTCGTTCTATCGATCATATAAGCATAATATGGCTAATAATATGAGTTAGATTGATAATAATAAGAGTAATGGGTATAGTAATTGTAGTTCTATCGATCATATAAGCAAAATATGGCTAATAATATGAGTTAGATTGATAATAATAAGAGTAATAACTACAGTAATTGTCGTTCTATCGATCATATAAGCATAATAAGGCTAATAATATGAGTTAGAGTGATAATACTAAGAGTAGTGAGTATTGTAATTCTCATTCTATCGATCATATAAGCATAATATGGCTAATAATATGAGCTAGATTGATAATAATAACATTAATAAGTATAGTAACTGTCGTTCTATCGATAATATAAGCATAATATGGCTAATAATATGAGTTAGATTGATAATACTAAGAGTAGTGAGTATAGTAATTGTCGTTCTATCGATCATATAAGCATAATATGGCTAATAATATGAGTTAGATTGATAATAATAAGAGTAATAAGTATAGTAATTGTCGTTCTCTCGATCATATGAGCATAATATGGCTAATAATATGAGTTAGAGTGATAATACTAAGAGTAGTGAGTATAGTAATTCTCATTCTATCGATCATTTAAGCATAATATGGCTAATAATATGAGTTAGATTGATAATAATAACAGTAATAAGTATAGTAATTGTCGTTCTATCGATAATATAACCATAATATGGCTAATAATATGAGTTAGATTGATAATACTAAGAGTAGTGAGTATAGTAATTCTCGTTCTATCGATCATATAAGCATAATATGGCTAATAATATGAGTTAGATTGATAATAATAAGAGTAATAAGTATAGTAATTGTCGTTCTATCGATCATTTAAGCATAATATGGGTAATAATATGAGTCAGATTGATAATAATAACAGTAATAAGTATAGTAATTGTCGTTCTATCGATAATATAAGCATAATATGGCTAATAATATGAGTTAGATTGATAATACTAAGAGTAGTGAGTACAGTAGTTCTCGTTCTATCGATCATATAAGCATAATATGGCTAATAATATGAGTTAGATTGATAATAATAAGAGTAATAAGTATAGTAATTGTCGTTCTATCGATCATATAAGCATAATATGGCTAATAATATGAGTTAGATTGATAATAATAACAGTAATAAGTATAGTAATTGTCGTTCTATCGATAATATAACCGTAATATGGCTAGTAATATGAGTTAGATTGATAATACTAAGAGTAGTGAGTATAGTAATTCTCGTTCTATCGATCATATAAGCATAATATGGCTAATAATATGAGTTAGATTGATAATAATATGAGTAATAACTACAGTAATTGTCGTTCTATCGATCATATAAGCATAATAAGGCTAATAATATGAGTTAGAGTGATAATACTAAGAGTAGTGAGTATAGTAATTCTCATTCTATCGATCATATAAGCATAATATGGCTAATAATATGAGTAAGATTGATAATAATAAGAGTAATGGGTATAGTAATTGTAGTTCTATCGATCATATAAGCAAAATTTGGCTAATAATATGAGTTAGATTGATAATAATAAGAGTAATAACTACAGTAATTGTCGTTCTATCGATCATATAAGCATAATAAGGCTAATAATATGAGTTAGAGTGATAATACTAAGAGTAGTGAGTATTGTAATTCTCATTCTATCGATCATATAAGCATAATATGGCTAATAATATGAGTTAGATTGATAATAATAAGAGTAATAACTACAGTAATTGTCGTTCTATCGATCATATAAGCATAATAAGGCTAATAATATGAGTTAGAGTGATAATACTAAGAGTAGTGAGTATAGTAATTCTCGTTCTATCGATCATATAAGCATAATATGGCTAATAATATGAGTTAGATTGATAATAATAAGAGTAATGAGTATAGTAATTGTAGTTCTATCGATCATATAAGCATAATATGGCTAATAATATGAGTTAGATTGATAATACTAAGAGTAGTGGGTATAGTAATTCTCGTTCTATCGATCATATAAGCATAATATGGCTAATAATATGAGTTAGATTGATAATAATAAGAGTAATGAGTATAGTAATTGTAGTTCTATCGATCATATCGGCATAATATGGTTAATAATATGAGTTAGATTCATAATAATAAGAGTAATAAGTATAGTAATTGTCGTTCTATCGATCATATAAGCATAATATGGCTAATAATATGAGTTAGATTGATAATACTAAGAGTAGTGAGTATAGTAATTCTCGTTCTATCGATCATATAAGCATAATATGGCTAATAATATGAGTTAGATTGAAAATAATAACAGTAATAAGTATAGTAATTGTCGTTCTATCGATAATATAAGCATAATATGGCTAATAATATGAGTTAGATTGATAATACTAAGAGTAGTGAGTATAGTAGTTCTCGTTCTATCGATCATATAAGCATAATATGGCGAATAATATGAGTTAGATTGATAATAATAAGAGTAATAAGTATAGTAATTGTCGTTCTATCGATCATATAAGCATAATATGGCTAATAATATGAGTTAGATTGATAATACTAAGAGTAGTGAGTATAGTAATTCTCGTTCTATCGATCATATAAGCATAATATGGCTAATAATATGAGTTAGATTGATAATAAAAAGAGTAATGAGTATAGTAATTGTAGTTCTATCGATCATTTAAGCATAATATGGCTAATAATATGAGTTAGATTGATAATAATAACAGTAATAAGTATAGTAATTGTCGTTCTATCGATAATATAACCATAATATGGCTAGTAATATGAGTTAGATTGATAATACTAAGAGTAGTGAGTATAGTAATTCTCGTTCTATCGATCATATAAGCATAATATGGCTAATAATATGAGTTAGATTGATAATAATAAGAGTAATAACTACAGCAATTGTCGTTCTATCGATCATATAAGCATAATAAGGCTAATAATATGAGTTAGAGTGATAATACTAAGAGTAGTGAGTATAGTAATTCTCATTCTATCGATCATATAAGCATAATATGGCTAATAATATGAGTTAGATTGATAATAATAAGAGTAATGGGTATAGTAATTGTAGTTCTATCGATCATATAAGCAAAACATGGCTAATAATATGAGTTAGATTGATAATAATATGAGTAATAACTACAGTAATTGTCGTTCTATCGATCATATAAGCATAATAAGGCTAATAATATGAGTTAGAGTGATAATACTAAGAGTAGTGAGTATTGTAATTCTCATTCTATCGATCATATAAGCATAATATGGCTAATAATATGAGTTAGATTGATAATAATAACAGTAATAAGTATAGTAACTGTCGTTCTATCGATAATATAAGCAAAATATGGCTAATAATATGAGTTAGATTGATAATAATAAGAGTAATAACTACAGTAATTGTCGTTCTATCGATCATATAAGCATAATAAGGCTAATAATATGAGTTAGAGTGATAATACTAAGAGTAGTGAGTATTGTAATTCTCATTCTATCGATCATATAAGCATAATATGGCTAATAATATGAGTTAGATTGATAATAATAAGAGTAATAACTACAGTAATTGTCGTTCTATCGATCATATAAGCATAATAAGGCTAATAATATGAGTTAGAGTGATAATACTAAGAGTAGTGAGTATAGTAATTCTCGTTCTATCGATCATATAAGCATAATATGGCTAATAATATGAGTTAGATTGATAATAATAAGAGTAATGAGTATAGTAATTGTAGTTCTATCGATCATATAAGCATAATATGGCTAATAATATGAGTTAGATTGATAATACTAAGAGTAGTGGGTATAGTAATTCTCGTTCTATCGATCATATAAGCATAATATGGCTAATAATATGAGTTAGATTGATAATACTAAGAGTAGTGGGTATAGTAATTCTCGTTCTATCGATCATATAAGCATAATATGGCTAATAATATGAGTTAGATTGATAATAATAAGAGTAATGAGTATAGTAATTGTAGTTCTATCGATCATATCGGCATAATATGGTTAATAATATGAGTTAGATTCATAATAATAAGAGTAATAAGTATAGTAATTGTCGTTCTATCGATCATATAAGCATAATATGGCTAATAATATGAGTTAGATTGATAATACTAAGAGTAGTGAGTATAGTAATTCTCGTTCTATCGATCATATAAGCATAATATGGCTAATAATATGAGTTAGATTGAAAATAATAACAGTAATAACTATAGTAATTGTCGTTCTATCGATAATATAAGCATAATATGGCTAATAATATGAGTTAGATTGATAATACTAAGAGTAGTGAGTATAGTAGTTCTCGTTCTATCGATCATATAAGCATAATATGGCGAATAATATGAGTTAGATTGATAATAATAAGAGTAATAAGTATAGTAATTGTCGTTCTATCGATCATATAAGCATAATATGGCTAATAATATGAGTTCGATTGATAATACTAAGAGTGGTGAGTATAGTAATTCTCGTTCTATCGATCATATAAGCATAATATGGCTAATAATATGAGTTAGATTGATAATAATAAGAGTAATGAGTATAGTAATTGTAGTTCTATCGATCATTTAAGCATAATATGGCTAATAATATGAGTTAGATTGATAATAATAACAGTAATAAGTATAGTAATTGTCGTTCTATCGATAATATAACCATAATATGGCTAGTAATATGAGTTAGATTGATAATACTAAGAGTAGTGAGTATAGTAATTCTCGTTCTATCGATCATATAAGCATAATATGGCTAATAATATGAGTTAGATTGATAATAATAAGAGTAATAACTACAGTAATTGTCGTTCTATCGATCATATAAGCATAATAAGGCTAATAATATGAGTTAGAGTGATAATACTAAGAGTAGTGAGTATTGTAATTCTCATTCTATCGATCATATAAGCATAATATGGCTAATAATATGAGTTAGATTGATAATAATAAGAGTAATAACTACAGTAATTGTCGTTCTATCGATCATATAAGCATAATAAGGCTAATAATATGAGTTAGAGTGATAATACTAAGAGTAGTGAGTATAGTAATTCTCGTTCTATCGATCATATAAGCATAATATGGCTAATAATATGAGTTAGATTGATAATAATAAGAGTAATGAGTATAGTAATTGTAGTTCTATCGATCATATAAGCATAATATGGCTAATAATATGAGTTAGATTGATAATACTAAGAGTAGTGGGTATAGTAATTCTCGTTCTATCGATCATATAAGCATAATATGGCTAATAATATGAGTTAGATTGATAATAATAAGAGTAATGAGTATAGTAATTGTAGTTCTATCGATCATATCGGCATAATATGGTTAATAATATGAGTTAGATTCATAATAATAAGAGTAATAAGTATAGTAATTGTCGTTCTATCGATCATATAAGCATAATATGGCTAATAATATGAGTTAGATTGATAATACTAAGAGTAGTGAGTATAGTAATTCTCGTTCTATCGATCATATAAGCATAATATGGCTAATAATATGAGTTAGATTGATAATAATAACAGTAATAAGTATAGTAATTGTCGTTCTATCGATAATATAAGCATAATATGGCTAATAATATGAGTTAGATTGATAATACTAAGAGTAGTGAGTATAGTAGTTCTCGTTCTATCGATCATATAAGCATAATATGGCCAATAATATGAGTTAGATTGATAATAATAAGAGTAATAAGTATAGTAATTGTCGTTCTATCGATCATATAAGCATAATATGGCTAATAATATGAGTTAGATTGATAATACTAAGAGTAGTGAGTATAGTAATTCTCGTTCTATCGATCATATAAGCATAATATGGCTAATAATATGAGTTAGATTGATAATAATAAGAGTAATGAGTATAGTAATTGTAGTTCTATCGATCATGTAAGCATAATATGGCTAATAATACGAGTTAGATTGATAATAATAAGAGTAATAAGTATAGTAATTGTCGTTCTATCGATCATTTAAGCATAATATGGGTAATAATATGAGTCAGATTGATAGTAATAACAGTAATAAGTATAGTAATTGTCGTTCTATCGATAATATAAGCATAATATGGCTAATAATATGAGTTAGATTGATAATACTAAGAGTAGTGAGTATAGTAGTTCTCGTTCCATCGATCATATAAGCATAATATGGCTAATAATATGAGTTAGATTGATAATAATAAGAGTAATGAGTATAGTAATTGTAGTTCTATCGATCATATCGGCATAATATGGCTAATAATATGATATAGATTGATAATAATAAGAGTAATAAGTATAGTATTTGTCGTTCTATCGATCATGTAAGCATAATATGGCTAATAATATGAGTTAGATTGATAATACTAAGAGTAGTGAGTATAGTAATTCTCGTTCTATCGATCATATAAGCATAATATGGCTAATAATATGAGTTAGATTGATAATAATAAGAGTAATAACTACAGTAATTGTCGTTCTATCGATCATATAAGCATAATATGGCTAATAATATGAGTTAGATTGATAATACTAAGAGTAGTGAGTATAGTAATTGTCGTTCTATCGATCATATAAGCATAATATGGCTAATAATATGATATAGATTGATAATAATAAGAGTAATAAGTATAGTATTTGTCGTTCTATCGATCATGTAAGCATAATATGGCTAATAATACGAGTTAGATTGATAATAATAAGAGTAATAAGTATAGTAATTGTCGTTCTATCGATCATTTAAGCATAATATGGCTAATAATATGAGTTAGATTGATAATACTAAGAGTAGTGAGTATAGTAGTTCTCGTTCCATCGATCATATAAGCATAATATGGCTAATAATATGAGTTAGATTGATAATAATAAGAGTAATAAGTATAGTAATTGTCGTTCTATCGATCATATAAGCATAATATGGCTAATAATATGAGTTAGATTGATAATACTAAGAGTAGTGAGTATAGTAATTGTCGTTCTATCGATCATGTAAGCATAATATGGCTAATAATACGAGTTAGATTGATAATAATAAGAGTAATAAGTATAGTAATTGTCGTTCTATCGATCATTTAAGCATAATATGGGTAATAATATGAGTCAGATTGATAATAATAACAGTAATAAGTATAGTAATTGTCGTTCTATCGATAATATAAGCATAATATGGCTAATAATATGAGTTAGATTGATAATACTAAGAGTAGTGAGTATAGTAATTCTCGTTCTATCGATCATATAAGCATAATATGGCTAATAATATGAGTTAGATTGATAATAATAAGAGTAATAACTACAGTAATTGTCGTTCTATCGATCATATAAGCATAATATGGCTAATAATATGAGTTAGATTGATAATACTAAGAGTAGTGAGTATAGTAATTGTCGTTCTATCGATCATATAAGCATAATATGGCTAATAATATGATATAGATTGATAATAATAAGAGTAATAAGTATAGTATTTGTCGTTCTATCGATCATGTAAGCATAATATGGCTAATAATACGAGTTAGATTGATAATAATAAGAGTAATAGGTATAGTAATTGTCGTTCTATCGATCATTTAAGCATAATATGGCTAATAATATGAGTTAGATTGATAATACTAAGAGTAGTGAGTATAGTAGTTCTCGTTCCATCGATCATATAAGCATAATATGGCTAATAATATGAGTTAGATTGATAATAATAAGAGAAATAAGTATAGTAATTGTCGTTCTATCGATCATATAAGCATAATATGGCTAATAATATGAGTTAGATTGATAATACTAAGAGTAGTGAGTATAGTAATTCTCGTTCTATCGATCATATAAGCATAATATGGCTAATAATATGAGTTAGATTGATAATAATAAGAGTAATAAGTATAGTAATTGTCGTTCTATCGATCATTTAAGCATAATATGGCTAATAATATGAGTTAGATTGATAATACTATGAGTAGTGAGTATAGTAATTCTCGTTCTATCGATCATATAAGCATAATATGGCTAATAATATGAGTTAGATTGATAATACTAAGAGTAGTGAGTATAGTAATTCTCATTCTATCGATCATATAAGCATAATATGGCTAATAATATGAGTTAGATTGATAATAATAAGAGTAGTAAGTATAGTATTTGTCGTTCTATCGATCATATAAGCATAATATGGCTAATAATATGAGTTAGATTGATAATAATAAGAGTAATAAGTATAGTAATTGTCGTTCTATCGAACATTTAAGCATAATATGGGTAATAATATGAGTCAGATTGATAATAATAACAGTAATAAGTATAGTAATTGTCGTTCTATCGATAATATAAGCATAAAATGGCTAATAATATGAGTTAGATTGATAATACTAAGAGTAGTGAGTATAGTAGTTCTCGTTCTATCGATCATATAAGCATAATATGGCTAATAATATGAGTTAGATTGATAATAATAAGAGTAATAAGTATAGTAATTGTCGTTCTATCGATCATATAAGCATAATATGGCTAATAATATGAGTTAGATTGATAATAATAACAGTAATAAGTATAGTAATTGTCGTTCTATCGATAACATAACCATAATATGGCTGGTAATATGAGTTAGATTGATAATACTAAGAGTAGTGAGTATAGTAATTCTCGTTCTATCGATCATATAAGCATAATATGGCTAATAATATGAGTTAGATTGATAATAATAAGAGTAATAACTACAGTTATTGTCGTTCTATCGATCATATAAGCATAATAAGGCTAATAATATGAGTTAGAGTGATAATACTAAGAGTAGTGAGTATAGTAATTCTCATTCTATCGATCATATAAGCATAATATGGCTAATAATATGAGTTAGATTGATAATAATAACAGTAATAAGTATAGTAACTGTCGTTCTATCGATAATATAAGCATAATATGGCTAATAATATGAGTTAGATTGATAATACTAAGAGTAGTGAGTATAGTAATTGTCGTTCTATCGATCATATAAGCATAATATGGCTAATAATATGAGTTAGATTGATAATAATAAGAGTAATAAGTATAGTAATTGTCGTTCTATCGATCATATAAGCATAATATGGCTAATAATATGAGTTAGATTGATAATACTAAGAGTAGTGAGTATAGTAATTCTCGTTCTATCGATCATATAAGCATAATATGGCTAATAATATGAGTTAGATTGATAATAATAAGAGTAATGAGTATAGTAATTGTAGTTCTATCGATCATTTAAGCATAATATGGCTAATAATATGAGTTAGATTGATAATAATAACAGTAATAAGTATAGTAATTGTCGTTCTATCGATAATATAACCATAATATGGCTAGTAATATGAGTTAGATTGATAATACTAAGAGTAGTGAGTATAGTAATTCTCGTTCTATCGATCATATAAGCATAATATGGCTAATAATATGAGTTAGATTGATAATAATAAGAGTAATAACTACAGTAATTGTCGTTCTATCGATCATATAAGCATAATAAGGCTAATAATATGAGTTAGAGTGATAATACTAAGAGTAGTGAGTATAGTAATTCTCATTCTATCGATCATATAAGCATAATATGGCTAATAATATGAGTTAGATTGATAATAATAAGAGTAATGGGTATAGTAATTGTAGTTCTATCGATCATATAAGCAAAACATGGCTAATAATATGAGTTAGATTGATAATAATAAGAGTAATAACTACAGTAATTGTCGTTCTATCGATCATATAAGCATAATAAGGCTAATAATATGAGTTAGATTGATAATAATAAGAGTAATAAGTATAGTAATTGTCGTTCTATCGATCATTTAAGCATAATATGGCTAATAATATGAGTTAGATTGATAATACTAAGAGTAGTGAGTATAGTAGTTCTCGTTCCATCGATCATATAAGCATAATATGGCTAATAATATGAGTTAGATTGATAATACTAAGAGTAGTGAGTATAGTAATTCTCGTTCTATCGATCATATAAGCATAATATGGCTAATAATATGAGTTAGATTGATAATAATAAGAGTAATGAGTATAGTAATTGTAGTTCTATCGATCATTTAAGCATAATATGGCTAATAATATGAGTTAGATTGATAATAATAACAGTAATAAGTATAGTAATTGTCGTTCTATCGATAATATAACCATAATATGGCTAGTAATATGAGTTAGATTGATAATACTAAGAGTAGTGAGTA
Organism: Megachile rotundata; assembly: GCF_050947335.1. NCBI lineage: Eukaryota > Metazoa > Arthropoda > Insecta > Hymenoptera > Megachilidae > Megachile > Megachile rotundata. The sequence continues at coordinate 22,173 of NW_027473720.1, read as the reverse complement.
TAGTAATTCTCGTTCTATCGATCATATAAGCATAATATGGCTAATAATATGAGTTAGATTGATAATAATAAGAGTAATAACTACAGTAATTGTCGTTCTATAGATCATATAAGCATAATATGGCTAATAATATGAGTTAGATTGATAATACTAAGAGTAGTGAGTATAGTAATTCTCGTTCTATCGATCATATAAGCATAATATGGCTAATAATATGAGTTAGATTGATAATAATAAGAGTAATGAGTATAGTAATTGTAGTTCTATCGATCATATCGGCATAATATGGCTAATAATATGATATAGATTGATAATAATAAGAGTAATAAGTATAGTATTTGTCGTTCTATCGATCATGTAAGCATAATATGGCTAATAATACGAGTTAGATTGATAATAATAAGAGTAATAAGTATAGTAATTGTCGTTCTATCGATCATTTAAGCATAATATGGGTAATAATATGAGTCAGATTGATAATAATAACAGTAATAAGTATAGTAATTGTCGTTCTATCGATAATATAAGCATAATATGGCTAATAATATGAGTTAGATTGATAATACTAAGAGTAGTGAGTATAGTAGTTCTCGTTCCATCGATCATATAAGCATAATATGGCTAATAATATGAGTTAGATTGATAATAATAAGAGTAATGAGTATAGTAATTGTAGTTCTATCGATCATATCGGCATAATATGGCTAATAATATGATATAGATTGATAATAATAAGAGTAATAAGTATAGTATTTGTCGTTCTATCGATCATGTAAGCATAATATGGCTAATAATATGAGTTAGATTGATAATACTAAGAGTAGTGAGTATAGTAATTCTCGTTCTATCGATCATATAAGCATAATATGGCTAATAATATGAGTTAGATTGATAATAATAAGAGTAATAACTACAGTAATTGTCGTTCTATCGATCATATAAGCATAATATGGCTAATAATATGAGTTAGATTGATAATACTAAGAGTAGTGAGTATAGTAATTGTCGTTCTATCGATCATATAAGCATAATATGGCTAATAATATGATATAGATTGATAATAATAAGAGTAATAAGTATAGTATTTGTCGTTCTATCGATCATGTAAGCATAATATGGCTAATAATACGAGTTAGATTGATAATAATAAGAGTAATAAGTATAGTAATTGTCGTTCTATCGATCATTTAAGCATAATATGGCTAATAATATGAGTTAGATTGATAATACTAAGAGTAGTGAGTATAGTAGTTCTCGTTCCATCGATCATATAAGCATAATATGGCTAATAATATGAGTTAGATTGATAATAATAAGAGTAATAAGTATAGTAATTGTCGTTCTATCGATCATATAAGCATAATATGGCTAATAATATGAGTTAGATTGATAATACTAAGAGTAGTGAGTATAGTAATTCTCGTTCTATCGATCATATAAGCATAATATGGCTAATAATATGAGTTAGATTGATAATAATAAGAGTAATAAGTATAGTAATTGTCGTTCTATCGATCATTTAAGCATAATATGGCTAATAATATGAGTTAGATTGATAATACTAAGAGTAGTGAGTATAGTAGTTCTCGTTCCATCGATCATATAAGCATAATATGGCTAATAATATGAGTTAGATTGATAATACTAAGAGTAGTGAGTATAGTAATTCTCGTTCTATCGATCATATAAGCATAATATGGCTAATAATATGAGTTAGATTGATAATACTAAGAGTAGTGAGTATAGTAGTTCTCGTTCCATCGATCATATAAGCATAATATGGCTAATAATATGAGTTAGATTGATAATAATAAGAGTAATAAGTATAGTAATTGTCGTTCTATCGATCATTTAAGCATAATATGGCTAATAATATGAGTTAGATTGATAATACTAAGAGTAGTGAGTATAGTAGTTCTCGTTCCATCGATCATATAAGCATAATATGGCTAATAATATGAGTTAGATTGATAATACTAAGAGTAGTGAGTATAGTAATTCTCGTTCTATCGATCATATAAGCATAATATGGCTAATAATATGAGTTAGATTGATAATACTAAGAGTAGTGAGTATAGTAGTTCTCGTTCCATCGATCATATAAGCATAATATGGCTAATAATATGAGTTAGATTGATAATAATAAGAGTAATAAGTATAGTAATTGTCGTTCTATCGATCATATAAGCATAATATGGCTAATAATATGAGTTAGATTGATAATACTAAGAGTAGTGAGTATAGTAATTCTCGTTCTATCGATCATATAAGCATAATATGGCTAATAATATGAGTTAGATTGATAATAATAAGAGTAATAAGTATAGTAATTGTCGTTCTATCGATCATTTAAGCATAATATGGCTAATAATATGAGTTAGATTGATAATACTAAGAGTAGTGAATATAGTAATTCTCGTTCTATCGATCATATAAGCATAATATGGCTAATAATATGAGTTAGATTGATAATAATAAGAGTAATGGGTATAGTAATTGTAGTTCTATCGATCATATAAGCAAAATATGGCTAATAATATGAGTTAGATTGATAATAATAAGAGTAATAAGTATAGTATTTGTCGTTCTATCGATCATGTAAGCATAATATGGCTAATAATACGAGTTAGATTGATAATAATAAGAGTAATAAGTATAGTAATTGTCGTTCTATCGATCATTTAAGCATAATATGGGTAATAATATGAGTCAGATTGATAATAATAACAGTAATAAGTATAGTAATTGTCGTTCTATCGATAATATAAGCATAATATGGCTAATAATATGAGTTAGATTGATAATACTAAGAGTAGTGAGTATAGTAGTTCTCGTTCCATCGATCATATAAGCATAATATGGCTAATAATATGAGTTAGATTGATAATAATAAGAGTAATGAGTATAGTAATTGTAGTTCTATCGATCATATCGGCATAATATGGCTAATAATATGATATAGATTGATAATAATAAGAGTAATAAGTATAGTATTTGTCGTTCTATCGATCATGTAAGCATAATATGGCTAATAATATGAGTTAGATTGATAATACTAAGAGTAGTGAGTATAGTAATTCTCGTTCTATCGATCATATAAGCATAATATGGCTAATAATATGAGTTAGATTGATAATAATAAGAGTAATAACTACAGTAATTGTCGTTCTATCGATCATATAAGCATAATATGGCTAATAATATGAGTTAGATTGATAATACTAAGAGTAGTGAGTATAGTAATTGTCGTTCTATCGATCATATAAGCATAATATGGCTAATAATATGATATAGATTGATAATAATAAGAGTAATAAGTATAGTATTTGTCGTTCTATCGATCATGTAAGCATAATATGGCTAATAATACGAGTTAGATTGATAATAATAAGAGTAATAAGTATAGTAATTGTCGTTCTATCGATCATTTAAGCATAATATGGCTAATAATATGAGTTAGATTGATAATACTAAGAGTAGTGAGTATAGTAGTTCTCGTTCCATCGATCATATAAGCATAATATGGCTAATAATATGAGTTAGATTGATAATAATAAGAGTAATAAGTATAGTAATTGTCGTTCTATCGATCATATAAGCATAATATGGCTAATAATATGAGTTAGATTGATAATACTAAGAGTAGTGAGTATAGTAATTGTCGTTCTATCGATCATATAAGCATAATATGGCTAATAATATGAGTTAGATTGATAATAATAAGAGTAATAAGTATAGTAATTGTCGTTCTATCGATCATTTAAGCATAATATGGCTAATAATATGAGTTAGATTGATAATACTAAGAGTAGTGAGTATAGTAGTTCTCGTTCCATCGATCATATAAGCATAATATGGCTAATAATATGAGTTAGATTGATAATACTAAGAGTAGTGAGTATAGTAATTCTCGTTCTATCGATCATATAAGCATAATATGGCTAATAATATGAGTTAGATTGATAATAATAAGAGTAATAACTACAGTAATTGTCGTTCTATCGATCATATAAGCATAATAAGGCTAATAATATGAGTTAGATTGATAATAATAAGAGTAATAAGTATAGTAATTGTCGTTCTATCGATAATATAACCATAATATGGCTGGTAATATGAGTTAGATTGATAATACTAAGAGTAGTGAGTATAGTAATTCTCGTTCTATCGATCATATAAGCATAATATGGCTAATAATATGAGTTAGATTGATAATAATAAGAGTAATAACTACAGTAATTGTCGTTCTATCGATCATATAAGCATAATAAGGCTAATAATATGAGTTAGAGTGATAATACTAAGAGTAGTGAGTATAGTAATTCTCATTCTATCGATCATATAAGCATAATATGGCTAATAATATGAGTTAGATTGATAATAATAAGAGTAATGGGTATAGTATTTGTCGTTCTATCGATCATGTAAGCATAATATGGCTAATAATACGAGTTAGATTGATAATAATAAGAGTAATAAGTATAGTAATTGTCGTTCTATCGATCATTTAAGCATAATATGGCTAATAATATGAGTTAGATTGATAATAATAACAGTAATAAGTATAGTAATTGTCGTTCTATCGATAATATAAGCATAATATGGCTAATAATATGAGTTAGATTGATAATACTATGAGTAGTGAGTATAGTAATTCTCGTTCTATCGATCATATAAGCATAATATGGCTAATAATATGAGTTAGATTGATAATACTAAGAGTAGTGAGTATAGTAATTCTCATTCTATCGATCATATAAGCATAATATGGCTAATAATATGAGTTAGATTGATAATAATAAGAGTAGTAAGTATAGTATTTGTCGTTCTATCGATCATATAAGCATAATATGGCTAATAATATGAGTTAGATTGATAATAATAAGAGTAATAAGTATAGTAATTGTCGTTCTATCGAACATTTAAGCATAATATGGGTAATAATATGAGTCAGATTGATAATAATAACAGTAATAAGTATAGTAATTGTCGTTCTATCGATAATATAAGCATAAAATGGCTAATAATATGAGTTAGATTGATAATACTAAGAGTAGTGAGTATAGTAGTTCTCGTTCTATCGATCATATAAGCATAATATGGCTAATAATATGAGTTAGATTGATAATAATAAGAGTAATAAGTATAGTAATTGTCGTTCTATCGATCATATAAGCATAATATGGCTAATAATATGAGTTAGATTGATAATAATAACAGTAATAAGTATAGTAATTGTCGTTCTATCGATAACATAACCATAATATGGCTGGTAATATGAGTTAGATTGATAATACTAAGAGTAGTGAGTATAGTAATTCTCGTTCTATCGATCATATAAGCATAATATGGCTAATAATATGAGTTAGATTGATAATAATAAGAGTAATAACTACAGTTATTGTCGTTCTATCGATCATATAAGCATAATAAGGCTAATAATATGAGTTAGAGTGATAATACTAAGAGTAGTGAGTATAGTAATTCTCATTCTATCGATCATATAAGCATAATATGGCTAATAATATGAGTTAGATTGATAATAATAACAGTAATAAGTATAGTAACTGTCGTTCTATCGATAATATAAGCATAATATGGCTAATAATATGAGTTAGATTGATAATACTAAGAGTAGTGAGTATAGTAATCGTCGTTCTATCGATCATATAAGCATAATATGGCTAATAATATGAGTTAGATTGATAATAATAAGAGTAATAAGTATAGTAATTGTCGTTCTATCGATCATATAAGCATAATATGGCTAATAATATGAGTTAGATTGATAATACTAAGAGTAGTGAGTATAGTAATTCTCGTTCTATCGATCATATAAGCATAATATGGCTAATAATATGAGTTAGATTGATAATAATAAGAGTAATGAGTATAGTAATTGTAGTTCTATCGATCATTTAAGCATAATATGGCTAATAATATGAGTTAGATTGATAATAATAACAGTAATAAGTATAGTAATTGTCGTTCTATCGATAATATAACCATAATATGGCTAGTAATATGAGTTAGATTGATAATACTAAGAGTAGTGAGTATAGTAATTCTCGTTCTATCGATCATATAAGCATAATATGGCTAATAATATGAGTTAGATTGATAATAATAAGAGTAATAACTACAGTAATTGTCGTTCTATCGATCATATAAGCATAATAAGGCTAATAATATGAGTTAGAGTGATAATACTAAGAGTAGTGAGTATAGTAATTCTCATTCTATCGATCATATAAGCATAATATGGCTAATAATATGAGTTAGATTGATAATAATAAGAGTAATGGGTATAGTAATTGTAGTTCTATCGATCATATAAGCAAAACATGGCTAATAATATGAGTTAGATTGATAATAATAAGAGTAATAACTACAGTAATTGTCGTCCTATCGATCATATAAGCATAATAAGGCTAATAATATGAGTTAGAGTGATAATTCTAAGAGTAGTGAGTATTGTAATTCTCATTCTATCGATCATATAAGCATAATATGGCTAATAATATGAGTTAGATTGATAATAATAACAGTAATAAGTATAGTAACTGTCGTTCTATCGATAATATAAGCATAATATGGCTAATAATATGAGTTAGATTGATAATACTAAGAGTAGTGAGTATAGTAATTGTCGTTCTATCGATCATATAAGCATAATATGGCTAATAATATGAGTTAGATTGATAATAATAAGAGTAATAAGTATAGTAATTGTCGTTCTATCGATCATTTAAGCATAATATGGCTAATAATATGAGTTAGATTGATAATACTAAGAGTAGTGAGTATAGTAGTTCTCGTTCCATCGATCATATAAGCATAATATGGCTAATAATATGAGTTAGATTGATAATAATAAGAGTAATAAGTATAGTAATTGTCGTTCTATCGATCATATAAGCATAATATGGCTAATAATATGAGTTAGATTGATAATACTAAGAGTAGTGAGTATAGTAATTCTCGTTCTATCGATCATATAAGCATAATATGGCTAATAATATGAGTTAGATTGATAATAATAAGAGTAATAAGTATAGTAATTGTCGTTCTATCGATCATTTAAGCATAATATGGCTAATAATATGAGTTAGATTGATAATACTAAGAGTAGTGAGTATAGTAGTTCTCGTTCCATCGATCATATAAGCATAATATGGCTAATAATATGAGTTAGATTGATAATACTAAGAGTAGTGAGTATAGTAATTCTCGTTCTATCGATCATATAAGCATAATATGGCTAATAATATGAGTTAGATTGATAATAATAAGAGTAATGAGTATAGTAATTGTAGTTCTATCGATCATTTAAGCATAATATGGCTAATAATATGAGTTAGATTGATAATAATAACAGTAATAAGTATAGTAATTGTCGTTCTATCGATAATATAACCATAATATGGCTAGTAATATGAGTTAGATTGATAATACTAAGAGTAGTGAGTATAGTAATTCTCGTTCTATCGATCATATAAGCATAATATGGCTAATAATATGAGTTAGATTGATAATAATAAGAGTAATAACTACAGTAATTGTCGTTCTATCGATCATATAAGCATAATATGGCTAATAATATGAGTTAGATTGATAATACTAAGAGTAGTGAGTATAGTAATTCTCGTTCTATCGATCATATAAGCATAATATGGCTAATAATATGAGTTAGATTGATAATAATAAGAGTAATGAGTATAGTAATTGTAGTTCTATCGATCATATCGGCATAATATGGCTAATAATATGATATAGATTGATAATAATAAGAGTAATAAGTATAGTATTTGTCGTTCTATCGATCATGTAAGCATAATATGGCTAATAATACGAGTTAGATTGATAATAATAAGAGTAATAAGTATAGTAATTGTCGTTCTATCGATCATTTAAGCATAATATGGGTAATAATATGAGTCAGATTGATAATAATAACAGTAATAAGTATAGTAATTGTCGTTCTATCGATAATATAAGCATAATATGGCTAATAATATGAGTTAGATTGATAATACTAAGAGTAGTGAGTATAGTAGTTCTCGTTCCATCGATCATATAAGCATAATATGGCTAATAATATGAGTTAGATTGATAATAATAAGAGTAATGAGTATAGTAATTGTAGTTCTATCGATCATTTAAGCATAATATGGCTAATAATATGAGTTAGATTGATAATAATAACAGTAATAAGTATAGTAATTGTCGTTCTATCGATAATATAACCATAATATGGCTAGTAATATGAGTTAGATTGATAATACTAAGAGTAGTGAGTATAGTAATTCTCGTTCTATCGATCATATAAGCATAATATGGCTAATAATATGAGTTAGATTGATAATAATAAGAGTAATAACTACAGTAATTGTCGTTCTATCGATCATATAAGCATAATATGGCTAATAATATGAGTTAGATTGATAATACTAAGAGTAGTGAGTATAGTAATTCTCGTTCTATCGATCATATAAGCATAATATGGCTAATAATATGAGTTAGATTGATAATAATAAGAGTAATGAGTATAGTAATTGTAGTTCTATCGATCATATCGGCATAATATGGCTAATAATATGATATAGATTGATAATAATAAGAGTAATAAGTATAGTATTTGTCGTTCTATCGATCATGTAAGCATAATATGGCTAATAATACGAGTTAGATTGATAATAATAAGAGTAATAAGTATAGTAATTGTCGTTCTATCGATCATTTAAGCATAATATGGGTAATAATATGAGTCAGATTGATAATAATAACAGTAATAAGTATAGTAATTGTCGTTCTATCGATAATATAAGCATAATATGGCTAATAATATGAGTTAGATTGATAATACTAAGAGTAGTGAGTATAGTAGTTCTCGTTCCATCGATCATATAAGCATAATATGGCTAATAATATGAGTTAGATTGATAATAATAAGAGTAATGAGTATAGTAATTGTAGTTCTATCGATCATATCGGCATAATATGGCTAATAATATGATATAGATTGATAATAATAAGAGTAATAAGTATAGTATTTGTCGTTCTATCGATCATGTAAGCATAATATGGCTAATAATATGAGTTAGATTGATAATACTAAGAGTAGTGAGTATAGTAATTCTCGTTCTATCGATCATATAAGCATAATATGGCTAATAATATGAGTTAGATTGATAATAATAAGAGTAATAACTACAGTAATTGTCGTTCTATCGATCATATAAGCATAATATGGCTAATAATATGAGTTAGATTGATAATACTAAGAGTAGTGAGTATAGTAATTGTCGTTCTATCGATCATATAAGCATAATATGGCTAATAATATGATATAGATTGATAATAATAAGAGTAATAAGTATAGTATTTGTCGTTCTATCGATCATGTAAGCATAATATGGCTAATAATACGAGTTAGATTGATAATAATAAGAGTAATAAGTATAGTAATTGTCGTTCTATCGATCATTTAAGCATAATATGGCTAATAATATGAGTTAGATTGATAATACTAAGAGTAGTGAGTATAGTAGTTCTCGTTCCATCGATCATATAAGCATAATATGGCTAATAATATGAGTTAGATTGATAATAATAAGAGTAATAAGTATAGTAATTGTCGTTCTATCGATCATATAAGCATAATATGGCTAATAATATGAGTTAGATTGATAATACTAAGAGTAGTGAGTATAGTAATTCTCGTTCTATCGATCATATAAGCATAATATGGCTAATAATATGAGTTAGATTGATAATAATAAGAGTAATAAGTATAGTAATTGTCGTTCTATCGATCATTTAAGCATAATATGGCTAATAATATGAGTTAGATTGATAATACTAAGAGTAGTGAGTATAGTAGTTCTCGTTCCATCGATCATATAAGCATAATATGGCTAATAATATGAGTTAGATTGATAATACTAAGAGTAGTGAGTATAGTAATTCTCGTTCTATCGATCATATAAGCATAATATGGCTAATAATATGAGTTAGATTGATAATAATAAGAGTAATAACTACAGTAATTGTCGTTCTATCGATCATATAAGCATAATAAGGCTAATAATATGAGTTAGATTGATAATAATAAGAGTAATAAGTATAGTAATTGTCGTTCTATCGATAATATAACCATAATATGGCTGGTAATATGAGTTAGATTGATAATACTAAGAGTAGTGAGTATAGTAATTCTCGTTCTATCGATCATATAAGCATAATATGGCTAATAATATGAGTTAGATTGATAATAATAAGAGTAATAACTACAGTAATTGTCGTTCTATCGATCATATAAGCATAATAAGGCTAATAATATGAGTTAGAGTGATAATACTAAGAGTAGTGAGTATAGTAATTCTCATTCTATCGATCATTTAAGCATAATATGGCTAATAATATGAGTTAGATTGATAATACTAAGAGTAGTGAGTATAGTAGTTCTCGTTCCATCGATCATATAAGCATAATATGGCTAATAATATGAGTTAGATTGATAATAATAAGAGTAATAAGTATAGTAATTGTCGTTCTATCGATCATATAAGCATAATATGGCTAATAATATGAGTTAGATTGATAATACTAAGAGTAGTGAGTATAGTAATTCTCGTTCTATCGATCATATAAGCATAATATGGCTAATAATATGAGTTAGATTGATAATAATAAGAGTAATAAGTATAGTAATTGTCGTTCTATCGATCATTTAAGCATAATATGGCTAATAATATGAGTTAGATTGATAATACTAAGAGTAGTGAGTATAGTAGTTCTCGTTCCATCGATCATATAAGCATAATATGGCTAATAATATGAGTTAGATTGATAATACTAAGAGTAGTGAGTATAGTAATTCTCGTTCTATCGATCATATAAGCATAATATGGCTAATAATATGAGTTAGATTGATAATAATAAGAGTAATGAGTATAGTAATTGTAGTTCTATCGATCATTTAAGCATAATATGGCTAATAATATGAGTTAGATTGATAATAATAACAGTAATAAGTATAGTAATTGTCGTTCTATCGATAATATAACCATAATATGGCTAGTAATATGAGTTAGATTGATAATACTAAGAGTAGTGAGTATAGTAATTCTCGTTCTATCGATCATATAAGCATAATATGGCTAATAATATGAGTTAGATTGATAATAATAAGAGTAATAACTACAGTAATTGTCGTTCTATCGATCATATAAGCATAATATGGCTAATAATATGAGTTAGATTGATAATACTAAGAGTAGTGAGTATAGTAATTCTCGTTCTATCGATCATATAAGCATAATATGGCTAATAATATGAGTTAGATTGATAATAATAAGAGTAATGAGTATAGTAATTGTAGTTCTATCGATCATATCGGCATAATATGGCTAATAATATGATATAGATTGATAATAATAAGAGTAATAAGTATAGTATTTGTCGTTCTATCGATCATGTAAGCATAATATGGCTAATAATACGAGTTAGATTGATAATAATAAGAGTAATAAGTATAGTAATTGTCGTTCTATCGATCATTTAAGCATAATATGGGTAATAATATGAGTCAGATTGATAATAATAACAGTAATAAGTATAGTAATTGTCGTTCTATCGATAATATAAGCATAATATGGCTAATAATATGAGTTAGATTGATAATACTAAGAGTAGTGAGTATAGTAGTTCTCGTTCCATCGATCATATAAGCATAATATGGCTAATAATATGAGTTAGATTGATAATAATAAGAGTAATGAGTATAGTAATTGTAGTTCTATCGATCATTTAAGCATAATATGGCTAATAATATGAGTTAGATTGATAATAATAACAGTAATAAGTATAGTAATTGTCGTTCTATCGATAATATAACCATAATATGGCTAGTAATATGAGTTAGATTGATAATACTAAGAGTAGTGAGTATAGTAATTCTCGTTCTATCGATCATATAAGCATAATATGGCTAATAATATGAGTTAGATTGATAATAATAAGAGTAATAACTACAGTAATTGTCGTTCTATCGATCATATAAGCATAATATGGCTAATAATATGAGTTAGATTGATAATACTAAGAGTAGTGAGTATAGTAATTCTCGTTCTATCGATCATATAAGCATAATATGGCTAATAATATGAGTTAGATTGATAATAATAAGAGTAATGAGTATAGTAATTGTAGTTCTATCGATCATATCGGCATAATATGGCTAATAATATGATATAGATTGATAATAATAAGAGTAATAAGTATAGTATTTGTCGTTCTATCGATCATGTAAGCATAATATGGCTAATAATACGAGTTAGATTGATAATAATAAGAGTAATAAGTATAGTAATTGTCGTTCTATCGATCATTTAAGCATAATATGGGTAATAATATGAGTCAGATTGATAATAATAACAGTAATAAGTATAGTAATTGTCGTTCTATCGATAATATAAGCATAATATGGCTAATAATATGAGTTAGATTGATAATACTAAGAGTAGTGAGTATAGTAGTTCTCGTTCCATCGATCATATAAGCATAATATGGCTAATAATATGAGTTAGATTGATAATAATAAGAGTAATGAGTATAGTAATTGTAGTTCTATCGATCATATCGGCATAATATGGCTAATAATATGATATAGATTGATAATAATAAGAGTAATAAGTATAGTATTTGTCGTTCTATCGATCATGTAAGCATAATATGGCTAATAATATGAGTTAGATTGATAATACTAAGAGTAGTGAGTATAGTAATTCTCGTTCTATCGATCATATAAGCATAATATGGCTAATAATATGAGTTAGATTGATAATAATAAGAGTAATAACTACAGTAATTGTCGTTCTATCGATCATATAAGCATAATATGGCTAATAATATGAGTTAGATTGATAATACTAAGAGTAGTGAGTATAGTAATTGTCGTTCTATCGATCATATAAGCATAATATGGCTAATAATATGATATAGATTGATAATAATAAGAGTAATAAGTATAGTATTTGTCGTTCTATCGATCATGTAAGCATAATATGGCTAATAATACGAGTTAGATTGATAATAATAAGAGTAATAAGTATAGTAATTGTCGTTCTATCGATCATTTAAGCATAATATGGCTAATAATATGAGTTAGATTGATAATACTAAGAGTAGTGAGTATAGTAGTTCTCGTTCCATCGATCATATAAGCATAATATGGCTAATAATATGAGTTAGATTGATAATAATAAGAGTAATAAGTATAGTAATTGTCGTTCTATCGATCATATAAGCATAATATGGCTAATAATATGAGTTAGATTGATAATACTAAGAGTAGTGAGTATAGTAATTCTCGTTCTATCGATCATATAAGCATAATATGGCTAATAATATGAGTTAGATTGATAATAATAAGAGTAATAAGTATAGTAATTGTCGTTCTATCGATCATTTAAGCATAATATGGCTAATAATATGAGTTAGATTGATAATACTAAGAGTAGTGAGTATAGTAGTTCTCGTTCCATCGATCATATAAGCATAATATGGCTAATAATATGAGTTAGATTGATAATACTAAGAGTAGTGAGTATAGTAATTCTCGTTCTATCGATCATATAAGCATAATATGGCTAATAATATGAGTTAGATTGATAATAATAAGAGTAATAACTACAGTAATTGTCGTTCTATCGATCATATAAGCATAATAAGGCTAATAATATGAGTTAGATTGATAATAATAAGAGTAATAAGTATAGTAATTGTCGTTCTATCGATAATATAACCATAATATGGCTGGTAATATGAGTTAGATTGATAATACTAAGAGTAGTGAGTATAGTAATTCTCGTTCTATCGATCATATAAGCATAATATGGCTAATAATATGAGTTAGATTGATAATAATAAGAGTAATAACTACAGTAATTGTCGTTCTATCGATCATATAAGCATAATAAGGCTAATAATATGAGTTAGAGTGATAATACTAAGAGTAGTGAGTATAGTAATTCTCATTCTATCGATCATATAAGCATAATATGGCTAATAATATGAGTTAGATTGATAATAATAAGAGTAATGGGTATAGTATTTGTCGTTCTATCGATCATGTAAGCATAATATGGCTAATAATACGAGTTAGATTGATAATAATAAGAGTAATAAGTATAGTAATTGTCGTTCTATCGATCATTTAAGCATAATATGGCTAATAATATGAGTTAGATTGATAATAATAACAGTAATAAGTATAGTAATTGTCGTTCTATCGATAATATAAGCATAATATGGCTAATAATATGAGTTAGATTGATAATACTATGAGTAGTGAGTATAGTAATTCTCGTTCTATCGATCATATAAGCATAATATGGCTAATAATATGAGTTAGATTGATAATACTAAGAGTAGTGAGTATAGTAATTCTCATTCTATCGATCATATAAGCATAATATGGCTAATAATATGAGTTAGATTGATAATAATAAGAGTAGTAAGTATAGTATTTGTCGTTCTATCGATCATATAAGCATAATATGGCTAATAATATGAGTTAGATTGATAATAATAAGAGTAATAAGTATAGTAATTGTCGTTCTATCGATCATTTAAGCATAATATGGGTAATAATATGAGTCAGATTGATAATAATAACAGTAATAAGTATAGTAATTGTCGTTCTATCGATAATATAAGCATAAAATGGCTAATAATATGAGTTAGATTGATAATACTAAGAGTAGTGAGTATAGTAGTTCTCGTTCTATCGATCATATAAGCATAATATGGCTAATAATATGAGTTAGATTGATAATAATAAGAGTAATAAGTATAGTAATTGTCGTTCTATCGATCATATAAGCATAATATGGCTAATAATATGAGTTAGATTGATAATAATAACAGTAATAAGTATAGTAATTGTCGTTCTATCGATAACATAACCATAATATGGCTGGTAATATGAGTTAGATTGATAATACTAAGAGTAGTGAGTATAGTAATTCTCGTTCTATCGATCATATAAGCATAATATGGCTAATAATATGAGTTAGATTGATAATAATAAGAGTAATAACTACAGTTATTGTCGTTCTATCGATCATATAAGCATAATAAGGCTAATAATATGAGTTAGAGTGATAATACTAAGAGTAGTGAGTATAGTAATTCTCATTCTATCGATCATATAAGCATAATATGGCTAATAATATGAGTTAGATTGATAATAATAAGAGTAATAACTACAGTTATTGTCGTTCTATCGATCATATAAGCATAATAAGGCTAATAATATGAGTTAGAGTGATAATACTAAGAGTAGTGAGTATAGTAATTCTCATTCTATCGATCATATAAGCATAATATGGCTAATAATATGAGTTAGATTGATAATAATAAGAGTAATGGGTATAGTAATTGTAGTTCTATCGATCATATAAGCAAAATATGGCTAATAATATGAGTTAGATTGATAATAATAAGAGTAATAACTACAGTAATTGTCGTTCTATCGATCATATAAGCATAATAAGACTAATAATATGAGTTAGAGTGATTATACTAAGAGTAGTGAGTATTGTAATTCTCATTCTATCGATCATATAAGCATAATATGGCTAATAATATGAGTTAGATTGATAATAATAAGAGTAATAACTACAGTAATTGTCGTTCTATCGATCATATAAGCATAATTAGGCTAATAATATGAGTTAGAGTGATAATACTAAGAGTAGTGAGTATAGTAATTCTCATTCTATCGATCATATAAGCATAATATGGCTAATAATATTATATAGATTGATAATAATAAGAGTAATAAGTATAGTATTTGTCGTTCTATCGATCATGTAAGCATAATATGGCTATTAATACGAGTTAGATTGATAATAATAAGAGTAATAAGTATAGTAATTGTCGTTCTATCGATCATTTAAGCATAATATGGCTAATAATATGAGTTAGATTGATAATAATAACAGTAATAAGTATAGTAATTGTCGTTCTATCGATAATATAAGCATAATATGGCTAATAATATGAGTTAGATTGATAATACTATGAGTAGTGAGTATAGTAATTCTCGTTCTATCGATCATATAAGCATAATATGGCTAATAATATGAGTTAGATTGATAATACTAAGAGTAGTGAGTATAGTAATTCTCGTTCCATCGATCATATAAGCATAATATGGCTAATAATATGAGTTAGATTGATAATACTAAGAGTAGTGAGTATAGTAATTCTCGTTCTATCGATCATATAAGCATAATATGGCTAATAATATGAGTTAGATTGATAATAATAAGAGTAATAACTACAGTAATTGTCGTTCTATCGATCATATAAGCATAATAAGGCTAATAATATGAGTTAGATTGATAATAATAAGAGTAATAAGTATAGTAATTGTCGTTCTATCGATAATATAACCATAATATGGCTGGTAATATGAGTTAGATTGATAATACTAAGAGTAGTGAGTATAGTAATTCTCGTTCTATCGATCATATAAGCATAATATGGCTAATAATATGAGTTAGATTGATAATAATAAGAGTAATAACTACAGTAATTGTCGTTCTATCGATCATATAAGCATAATAAGGCTAATAATATGAGTTAGAGTGATAATACTAAGAGTAGTGAGTATAGTAATTCTCATTCTATCGATCATATAAGCATAATATGGCTAATAATATGAGTTAGATTGATAATAATAAGAGTAATGGGTATAGTATTTGTCGTTCTATCGATCATGTAAGCATAATATGGCTAATAATACGAGTTAGATTGATAATAATAAGAGTAATAAGTATAGTAATTGTCGTTCTATCGATCATTTAAGCATAATATGGCTAATAATATGAGTTAGATTGATAATAATAACAGTAATAAGTATAGTAATTGTCGTTCTATCGATAATATAAGCATAATATGGCTAATAATATGAGTTAGATTGATAATACTATGAGTAGTGAGTATAGTAATTCTCGTTCTATCGATCATATAAGCATAATATGGCTAATAATATGAGTTAGATTGATAATACTAAGAGTAGTGAGTATAGTAATTCTCATTCTATCGATCATATAAGCATAATATGGCTAATAATATGAGTTAGATTGATAATAATAAGAGTAGTAAGTATAGTATTTGTCGTTCTATCGATCATATAAGCATAATATGGCTAATAATATGAGTTAGATTGATAATAATAAGAGTAATAAGTATAGTAATTGTCGTTCTATCGATCATTTAAGCATAATATGGGTAATAATATGAGTCAGATTGATAATAATAAAAGTAATAAGTATAGTAATTGTCGTTCTATCGATAATATAAGCATAAAATGGCTAATAATATGAGTTAGATTGATAATACTAAGAGTAGTGAGTATAGTAGTTCTCGTTCTATCGATCATATAAGCATAATATGGCTAATAATATGAGTTAGATTGATAATAATAAGAGTAATAAGTATAGTAATTGTCGTTCTATCGATCATATAAGCATAATATGGCTAATAATATGAGTTAGATTGATAATAATAACAGTAATAAGTATAGTAATTGTCGTTCTATCGATAACATAACCATAATATGGCTGGTAATATGAGTTAGATTGATAATACTAAGAGTAGTGAGTATAGTAATTCTCGTTCTATCGATCATATAAGCATAATATGGCTAATAATATGAGTTAGATTGATAATAATAAGAGTAATAACTACAGTTATTGTCGTTCTATCGATCATATAAGCATAATAAGGCTAATAATATGAGTTAGAGTGATAATACTAAGAGTAGTGAGTATTGTAATTCTCATTCTATCGATCATATAAGCATAATATGGCTAATAATATGAGTTAGATTGATAATAATAAGAGTAATAACTACAGTAATTGTCGTTCTATCGATCATATAAGCATAATAAGGCTAATAATATGAGTTAGAGTGATAATACTAAGAGTAGTGAGTATAGTAATTCTCATTCTATCGATCATATAAGCATAATATGGCTAATAATATTATATAGATTGATAAATATAAGAGTAATAAGTATAGTATTTGTCGTTCTATCGATCATGTAAGCATAATATGGCTAATAATACGAGTTAGATTGATAATAATAAGAGTAATAAGTATAGTAATTGTCGTTCTATCGATCATTTAAGCATAATATGGCTAATAATATGAGTTAGATTGATAATAATAACAGTAATAAGTATAGTAATTGTCGTTCTATCGATAATATAAGCATAATATGGCTAATAATATGAGTTAGATTGATAATACTATGAGTAGTGAGTATAGTAATTCTCGTTCTATCGATCATATAAGCATAATATGGCTAATAATATGAGTTAGATTGATAATACTAAGAGTAGTGAGTATAGTAATTCTCATTCTATCGATCATATAAGCATAATATGGCTAATAATATGAGTTAGATTGATAATAATAAGAGTAATGAGTATAGTAATTGTAGTTCTATCGATCATATCGGCATAATATGGTGAATAATATGAGTTAGATTCATAATAATAAGAGTAACAAGTATAGTAATTGTCGTTCTATCGATCATATAAGCATAATATGGCTAATAATATGAGTTAGATTGATAATACTAAGAGTAGTGAGTATAGTAATTCTCGTTCTATCGATCATATAAGCATAATATGGCTAATAATATGAGTTAGATTGATAATAATAAGAGTAATAACTACAGTACTTGTCGTTCTATCGATCATATAAGCATAATAAGGCTAATAATATGAGTTAGATTGATAATAATAAGAGTAATAAGTATAGTAATTGTCGTTCTCTCGATCATATAAGCATAATATGGCTAATAATATGAGTTAGAGTGATAATACTAAGAGTAGTGAGTATAGTAATTCTCATTCTATCGATCATTTAAGCATAATATGGCTAATAATATGAGTTAGATTGATAATAATAACAGTAATAAGTATAGTAATTGTCGTTCTATCGATAATATAAGCATAATATGGCTAATAATATGAGTTAGATTGATAATACTAAGAGTAGTGAGTATAGTAATTCTCGTTCTATCCATCATATAAGCATAATATGGCTAATAATATGAGTTAGATTGATAATAATAAGAGTAATGAGTATAGTAATTGTAGTTCTATCGATCATATCTGCATAATATGGTTAATAATATGAGTTAGATTGATAATAATAAGAGTAGTAAGTATAGTATTTGTCGTTCTATCGATCATATAAGCATAATATGGCTAATAATATGAGTTAGATTGATAATAATAAGAGTAATAAGTATAGTAATTGTCGTTCTATCGATCATGTAAGCATAATATGGCTAATAATACGAGTTAGATTGATAATAATAAGAGTAATAAGTATAGTAATTGTCGTTCTATCGATCATTTAAGCATAATATGGCTAATAATATGAGTTAGATTGATAATACTAAGAGTAGTGAGTATAGTAATTCTCGTTCTATCGATCATATAAGCATAATATGGCTAATAATATGAGTTAGATTGATAATAATAAGAGTAATAACTACAGTAATTGTCGTTCTATCGATCATATAAGCATAATAAGGCTAATAATATGAGTTAGATTGATAATAATAAGAGTAATAAGTATAGTAATTGTCGTTCTCTCGATCATATGAGCATAATATGGCTAATAATATGAGTTAGAGTGATAATACTAAGAGTAGTGAGTATAGTAATTCTCATTCTATCGATCATTTAAGCATAATATGGCTAATAATATGAGTTAGATTGATAATAATAACAGTAATAAGTATAGTAATTGTCGTTCTATCGATAATATAACCATAATATGGCTAATAATATGAGTTAGATTGATAATACTAAGAGTAGTGAGTATAGTAATTCTCGCTCTATCGATCATATAAGCATAATATGGCTAATAATATGAGTTAGATTGATAGTAATAAGAGTAGTAAGTATAGTATTTGTCGTTCTATCCATCATATAAGCATAATATGGCTAATAATATGAGTTAGATTGATAATAATAAGAGTAATAAGTATAGTAATTGTCGTTCTATCGATCATTTAAGCATAATATGGGTAATAATATGAGTCAGATTGATAATAATAACATTAATAAGTATAGTAATTGTCGTTCTATCGATAATATAAGCATAAAATGGCTAATAATATGAGTTAGATTGATAATACTAAGAGTAGTGAGTATAGTAGTTCTCGTTCTATCGATCATATAAGCATAATATGGCTAATAATATGAGTTAGATTGATAATAATAAGAGTAATAAGTATAGTAATTGTCGTTCTATCGATCATATAAGCATAATATGGCTAATAATATGAGTTAGATTGATAATAATAACAGTAATAAGTATAGTAATTGTCGTTCTATCGATAATATAACCATAATATGGCTGGTAATATGAGTTAGATTGATAATACTAAGAGTAGTGAGTATAGTAATTCTCGTTCTATCGATCATATAAGCATAATATGGCTAATAATATGAGTTAGATTGATAATAATAAGAGTAATAACTACAGTAGTTGTCGTTCTATCGATCATATAAGCATAATAAGGCTAATAATATGAGTTAGAGTGATAATACTAAGAGTAGTGAGTATAGTAATTCTCATTCTATCGATCATATAAGCATAATATGGCTAATAATATGAGTTAGATTGATAATACTAAGAGTAGTGAGTATAGTAATTCTCGTTCCATCGATCATATAAGCATAATATGGCTAATAATATGAGTTAGATTGATAATACTAAGAGTAGTGAGTATAGTAATTCTCGTTCTATCGATCATATAAGCATAATATGGCTAATAATATGAGTTAGATTGATAATAATAAGAGTAATAACTACAGTAATTGTCGTTCTATCGATCATATAAGCATAATAAGGCTAATAATATGAGTTAGATTGATAATAATAAGAGTAATAAGTATAGTAATTGTCGTTCTATCGATAATATAACCATAATATGGCTGGTAATATGAGTTAGATTGATAATACTAAGAGTAGTGAGTATAGTAATTCTCGTTCTATCGATCATATAAGCATAATATGGCTAATAATATGAGTTAGATTGATAATAATAAGAGTAATAAGTATAGTAATTGTCGTTCTATCGATCATTTAAGCATAATATGGGTAATAATATGAGTCAGATTGATAATAATAACAGTAATAAGTATAGTAATTGTCGTTCTATCGATAATATAAGCATAAAATGGCTAATAATATGAGTTAGATTGATAATACTAAGAGTAGTGAGTATAGTAGTTCTCGTTCTATCGATCATATAAGCATAATATGGCTAATAATATGAGTTAGATTGATAATAATAAGAGTAATAAGTATAGTAATTGTCGTCCTATCGATCATATAAGCATAATATGGCTAATAATATGAGTTAGATTGATAATAATAACAGTAATAAGTATAGTAATTGTCGTTCTATCGATAACATAACCATAATATGGCTGGTAATATGAGTTAGATTGATAATACTAAGAGTAGTGAGTATAGTAATTCTCGTTCTATCGATCATATAAGCATAATATGGCTAATAATATGAGTTAGAGTGATAATACTAAGAGTAGTGAGTATAGTAATTCTCATTCTATCGATCATTTAAGCATAATATGGCTAATAATATGAGTTAGATTGATAATAATAACAGTAATAAGTATAGTAATTGTCGTTCTATCGATAATATAACCATAATATGGCTAATAATATGAGTTAGATTGATAATACTAAGAGTAGTGAGTATAGTAATTGTAGTTCTATCGATCATATAAGCAAAATATGGCTAATAATATGAGTTAGATTGATAATAATAAGAGTAATAACTACAGTAATTGTCGTTCTATCGATCATATAAGCATAATAAGACTAATAATATGAGTTAGAGTGATAATACTAAGAGTAGTGAGTATTGTAATTCTCATTCTATCGATCATATAAGCATAATATGGCTAATAATATGAGTTAGATTGATAATAATAAGAGTAATAACTACAGTAATTGTCGTTCTATCGATCATATAAGCATAATAAGGCTAATAATATGAGTTAGAGTGATAATACTAAGAGTAGTGAGTATAGTAATTCTCA